>NC_062289.1:20097827-20110327 GCF_902655055.1 Lutra lutra
TTATAGTACACAACAAAAAATATGTACATAATTCTGTTCCAAGGCTTTTTTAGGCTATTGATCTTTTTGGTTTAAATATACATTTTTATCAGTCTGACCTTAAATTTGGCTTCAGATTCTGGACAAATATTACTGGCTTTTTATTAATACCGTGACTGAGAGAAGAGGGAAACCAAGGCACAGGACAATCATAATGCCTTTATTTATAAGAGGAACAAATATAGAGTCTACTTTCAGGAATCCTTTTTAAACATGAAAACTTGATGACCAATTTTATATGTCCTAAAGAGAATCCAGAATAGCTGAATTCTGTTTTATTGTTGAATGCCTTGAATTTATATGCTTATTAAGGAAACAAAGGTTAAAATGAGTCCAAAGCATAAAGAGCTGATTGCCTTTATTTGATTCTTACATAGGAAAAATAATACCTCTTGTTTGTTCACCTACCTCAGGGTCATCTTCTTCTAATCACAAAGCACAGTGAACTATTTATTGCTTTAGCAAAACATTCTTTGGCAACATGCAATATTGCCTTAAATTATGTGGCAATGGGGAAAATGAAGTGAAAGCTGCAAAACTTGCAAAAGGAAGCAAACAGTCAGACCTGAAACGTCATATTTGTCCACATCCATTGTGCCTAGGTAATTCAGGGCATATGGTATGTAAATGATGTTTGGAGATCCTTGCCAATTCTACACACGGCGGGATAAATTAAGGACAGGTTTCCCTGGGTGTAAGTCCCACGCTTGTGACCGACACACTCTCTGATCGAATGTGCTTGTTCTGTTCTTGTGTTTCAGCAAGAGCTTCACCCAGCTTTCAGTGGCCAAATCTGGTCCTCAGCCTGCTTCTTAGGCACTATTTTGAATTCCTGAGAATTGATTTTATAATTAAATTTAAAATATGGTACCAGTTTCTCTTGCCCCTGCCTTTGAAAAAGTAAGATCTGAACATTCATCGGTATATATTTGGGTATTACCCACTTAAATGGGGTATCTTTGACAATGGAAACTGAGTGCCTCTCAGCCACTAAAGAAAGATATTACTAAATAGTGACTTTTCTCCAGGTCAAGATTAAGATATTTTCTAGACCAGGAAGTGAATTATTTTAAACAATTAATAATTTTAGTCCCAAGTTAGCCCAGTCATAATTTATTAATTCAACTATATAACTCAAACTTCTACTCTCACTTAATATTCGAGTTATTATTTTGAAGTATCTGCTCTCACTTCTAGAAAGGTAAAGTCACTGTCTCCTTCTTCCATTTAGAAGTTGTTTAAGATAGCTAAGAGCTTATACTATTTCCTTTTCTTCTGAAAGGAATTTCTTTCCTAAGCTGGGTGTTGTGGCCCAGAGTTTTTAATACTTTAAAGTCCATTTTGTTTATCTTGGAACTGTATAATTGGAGATTTTGTTTAGAAATGTTGGCAGATCCTTTTCTCCTATGATAATCCATCAAAAGGCACCTAAATAGTGCATTTACCAGGAAGACTTAATTATGACTATAAGACTGAAACTCATTATTAATGGAAGTTATTTCAGGGTATGTTAAAGTATGTAGAGTATGGCTTAGGACGTTTTGTTGTTTTTACTGTTAAGAACAATGCTTTTACCAAATCAAGCTGTTATTTTATTTTATTTTTTTTTTTCCCGAGGATAACATTACAGTTCTGTTTAAATTAGCAGTTTAGGCTCTGTTCCCACTGTTACCATTTCATTTTTAAAACGCAAATAACATGCTAGTTACTGTATGAAAAATGAAATTAGGGGCCATTCCTGTCCATTGCTGTGTAAGTTGAGCAAAATCAGGGGGAAAAAGTCCCCATGAGATCAACCTAAATCAATACTACCTGACACAGATTTAGCTTAAAAGTCGTGCAAGTAAAAAAACAAAAAGAGGGGGGGGTTGCCTGGGTGGCTCAGTGGGTTAAAGCCTCTGCCTTTGGCTCAGGTCATGATATCAGGGTCCTGGGATCAAGCCCCGCATCGGGCTCTCTGCTCATCAGAGAGCTTCCTCCCTCTCTCTCTGCCTGCCTCTCTGCCTACTTGTGATCTCTGTCTGTCAAATAAATAAATAAAATCTTAAAAAAAAAAAAAATGTCATGCAAGTGGTGGTGGCCGGGGAAGCATTCACGTTATCAGTCCATAGCCCACGCCTTGTGAACTCAGGGCGAAGTTCCGAGCTGATTATTCTGTGACCATCTCTTGGTTCATTGAAACTACTTTGCACAGCTGTGCTCCCAACTCAGCAACAGAGAGCAAAAACAATATTCACTGGAAAATAAAGCTCAGTCGGCCTTCCAACTTTTCTGGGAACTCGGAGCCTTGAAAACAACAAAGAGGATAATCACAGTTGAGATCATGGGGTCCAGATTAAACGTATGACACAGTAGGGGTGGCATGGCCCAAGTTTACCTACACGGCGCCGGCCTTGTGAAGGCCAGCACGTGAAGCACGGTAGTCACTCACCAAGATTTTTGGTTTTAAATGTCGTTGAACCACATTTAAGACAAAGGACCTCTACTACCTTCAAAAAAAAGTCAAGGTATATGGAGAGATGTGGTGGTGAGCTGAAGGATTTTTTTTATTTTTGCCTATTTGGGGTGGGAGGCAAGGGCCGTAGAAAATAAAGATGAACCATCTCAAGTATTAAAACAGTCTATTTTCATGCAATGCATGATTCAAAATGACTTTGCAGTTTTAAAATTTTTTTTTTTAGAAAGAAAAGAATATAAAGAGAGAGAGAGAAGTGAAATTTGCATCTCTACAGACAACTCTGCATAGCAAATTTAAGATTCTGGCTATTTCCTTATAAACATCTGAAAATTGAGAATTCTAAAGGATGCGCAGACAGATCTTAAACTATTGCATTGCTACTTGGTGTCTATGGTTGCATATCCATAAGTTGGAGACTTTTTTTAAGAAGGTATAAACAGCTAAAACAATAACTTATTTCAGTTTATGTGTTCAGACTAAATTTCTTCCTGGTTAAGAATATGGAAACTGTATTAGTTGTTTGTATATACTTAGTAAAGTTTAGGTAGACCTGATGCATTTATCTTGTGTCATAAAAGATACAGCTTCTGCTTATCCAGATCTCAAGTATATATCAGATCACTCTCTACAAAGTGTTACTGCCTTTCTCTTAGAATTCTAGTCAACAAAATTTCAGTCATCATATATGGATATCACAGAGCTAACTGGAGACAGACAGTATAATTTCTCTCATATTGTCAAAGGGGTCTGTCACTCCTGAAAGTTTAAGGAACCCTGATATCAGCTAGAGTTGTGGGAAGCAATCAATGATCCTACGTCATCATATCCCCAGTTAACACTGAATCAACATAAGGCTTAAGCATCGAAAAAATTCAGCAAATATTTATTGCACATCTACCAAGTGCCAGTATTCCAGAAATGTGCATAGCAGTGGACCGAGGTTCCTCCCATTGCAAAGATTTGCATGACCCCAAGTAGTTGTTGAAGCAAGAGTTCATTTAAAAAAAATTTCTTTAGCCTAGTTGACACACAGTGTTACATTAGTTTCAGGTGTACAACATAGCGAGCCAACATCTTAATATATGGTTAGGCTGTAGCTCACAAACTACAATTGTAGCTACCATCTGTCACCATACAATACTACTACAATACCATCGACTATATTCCCTAAGCAAAAGTTCACTTTCAGATGTACCTTAGGGTCCCAACACTATCATGATGCATCTTGTGGACTAATAAATACAGAGACTGTGACTCTTCCAAGCCCAACAACTGATGTAATCCCACAGTCTATGATGACGATGTAATCTATAATAGAGAGAGAAAATCAACCCCAAGATTAACCGTAATTGTCGATGAATTTCTTGTCATCGACATATTTTTGTTAGCAGTGAAACAAAATGACATCTTTTTAAAAAGTTTTTTTTTTTTCATTTCTGTAGTGCCTAGAATCAAGTTAAATGGAATGGGTTGGAAAAGATGTAAGAAAAAAAGTTAAATGTGTGGAAATGACATGAAAGCACCTGCTTCTTTGTTTTGTTTTCCTCCACGTCACTAGGAAATAATGTCTAGCCATAGGAGAATCTGTTGTTCCTCTAAGAATATGTTTATAAAATTGAATTTTCAAAGTAGAATATAGAGTCACTAAAGAGAGTGGACTTACCAAGAAAAATTAAAGAATATAATATGTAAACCAAACAGGAGTCTGCATCACACATTCCAAGTGACAACACAGTATCACGTCTCAAAAGTGACAATGCATGCGTGTATCCATTTTTATATCTTTGGCATATTGTTGGCACTATTAATCATTCCATTGAGAGAATAGCCGCTCTATACAGAAGAAAGGAAGATAAGTTAGATCCTCTAAGCCCCCTTCTGGAAAGTGTACGTGTAAATGAATATGTTCTCTGCCAGCCCAGCAAATAGAACTTGGTCCAGCCCTAATCTGTAGCCGTTTATAATCCAGGTGAGGGAAAGGCCAGGCTCATGACATCAAAAATAACCATTAGAAAATTTAAAAATTTAGGGGAACAATTTATCATAACTACGCATATGTCTGTGTTTTATCAATATAAAGTAGGTGTAGCTCTGTTTGAAATGTTTGTCTAATAATATGTTCACTTTTCCATTTTGCAAAGGCTTGACTTAGTCTCAAATTGAACTTAGGGCTGACTATAATGTGTTCTTCTGACAATTCTGGACCTGATGATTTCTGTCATGAGGGAAAGGAAGGAAATAAATCTCTTTTTGTTCCTCATTCACTCCCTGAGTAAAATGTGATTAAGCTCTTGTTCTGTGCATATTACATTGTTAGAGGGTGGGGCAGAGAAAGTTAAATCTTGATCTCTCCTCTTTATAAATGTATAATATTTGGGAGCAGTCAAGTAGGTGCATGGTTTATTTAGCAACAGTTCATGGCATTAAACTTCGCTAGAGAATCCGAGGATGTAGAATGGTCCTCATCTGGAAGCGACTACAGAACGTGATGTCATTCTCTTGCTGGGAGGTGCAGATACGTAACTGAGCTTCTGCTTAGAAGCTTCTGTATATCTTTTCCCTACAGTTGAGCTTTTCCTTGTTTAACCGCAGAAACAATTTTTGGTTGTTTTCCTATTTTCAGAGATTGATGGTCCAGAGATACCACATTATAATAAAACCATAAATCGCAGAATTCTAGACTTGGGGGGAAAAAAACCCTGTCATGATCACAATTTAACAGTTATTTATTTGAAACACATTTATTTAGAAAGAAACTGAGATTTAGATAAAGCCAGAACGCACTCAGGCTTAGAGAGCTAGTTAGAAATTAAGCAAGAACTCAAACCAACGTCTTGGTTTCTGGCCTCCACATTACACTGCTCTCTCTGATGAGGAAGCACAAGGGAACAGGTGATGGGGACGGAGGGCTCATTCTACCGTACTTGGTTGGAGAATCAGAAACTAGCTCTTTTGAAAGTAAGTTAAAAAAAAAAAAAAGATGATTTATTTATTTTTTTACTTTTCTGTGTTTAATAATTATTTATGATGAAATTCTGTCACTTGTCTAATAATTGTACTAATAATGACTCAATACAGAAGTGCTTAACTCTGAGAAAGCCTTATGCACACTATAATTTTGTTTTAATTTGTTTTTTAAAAGATTTATTTACTTGAAAGAGAGAGAAGGCGAGTGGGAGTGGGGCGAGGAGGGGGAGGGAGAGAAGCAGACTCCCCACTGAGCAGCAGAGCCCAACACAGGACTGGATCTCACAACCCTGAGATCATGACGTGAATTGAAACCAAGAGCCGGCTGCCCAACCAACCGAGCCACCCAGGCGCCCCCACAATAATTTTATTTTAAGCGTACCTATTTTTTTCTATTGCCAAAAGTATGAGAAATGGATCAAAGATCAACACTGCTAGCAAGGGGGAAGGAAACAGCCTATGTACAAAATAGGTATGGCTTGAGGAATTCTTATGTTTGTTGTGTTTTCTGTACCCTTCCCTTGCACACAACACATTTTTCATATGCTGACCCTATGTAGGTAGGTGCTCAACCCACATGGAGAACATGGCTTGCAGTCCCTGAACACATGTTAGAGAGCCTGTCACATTCTGCAGCTTGGGGTAAGGATGAGAGAGTTGACCTGTATGGAATTCTGACTCATATTAAGCAGGATTTAAGTTGTTTTAGGTTCCAAATGCATTTGATAATCATGTTCAAAGAAGGCAAATACTGACTGACATTTTGGAAAACAGAGACAATATTCTACGTAGGCACCATAATTTGGCAATTTAGCACTGTTAACAATAATTCTAATTATGGTTATGAAGACATCTTTTTAAATCAGCTTTTACCCAACCACAAATGAATGGAAATAATACCTTTACAACCATATAACTTTGGGGAAGTCCTCACCTAATTCCTGACTTGGTTGGCCTATGTTAGAAGCCAAAATTTGTCAATATCCAATTTTTGCCAAAAACAGTTGTAGTTTTGATGCTGTTTGTATCAAGGAGAGCTTATGAATTTACTTCCTTTTTATTTAGTAGAAGCCCCAACTTGTTTTTAGTTGCCTCTTATCCCTTTTAAAACTCTGAAAATGTCTTTTGGCTTGCCCATGAGATTCCCTATAAGCTCTTTTCTCTTAATGGTTGAGGATACAAAACTTGTCTCACTTGTCTCTTCATGGTTATCTCTGTGCGAGATGGATATTTAAGTGTTATGATTAACGGAACAAAGAGACATTTATTTTTTAAAACTAAGTAGCTAAAATTCAAGGTCATTTTGAGTTAAAGAACACAGCTTTGAGGTCAGGAATGGACTTAAGCTGTAGGCCATGGATTGACCTTGAGGGAACCTAAGTCTGCTACTCCTTTCTCCTTGGAATACCCTTAATTCTTGCTCAACGTGGCTGCTTACACAAAAGGATATTTTGGGCAGAACCTTTATAAAATAGGCATTTCAGTAACGGGTGTGCATAGGATGTTAATTCTTGTATGGTCATTCACTTCCATTTTAAAGCTCATTTTTTTCATTCTCTTTACCTACTCTTTTTTATTTCAAGTGTTTATCAGGGATAGCCATTAAAGTATTTGAAAACTGTTTGTTCTCTGCCCAGCAATTCGTTGTTCTACTTATTGGACGATTCTAAACAATTAAATGTAATCAACAGTTAGGACCTCAGGAAATTGGTAGAATTTCCATCCCAAAGTGGGTCGACAAATCCTAGACAATTATTCTATTTAGAATGAAAATGGTTTTCATTGTGATATCACATTTCCCTCTGATCATTGAGCAATGTATCGGGAAGGGCAGCATTTATTCACAAATTTTCAAAAATTGTGTACATCCTGTGCCCAGATTCCAATCTGCTTCATCAGTTCATTTTGTCAAAAGTTTCTCACATGGAATCCTTCATCGAGACAAACAAACATGCCCAGGATATCCCCCCCTTAACTTTTTGGGAATTCATTTTTACACGTGCATTGGTTCGACGGAAAAAACAGTTGCGTCTTACTTCATCTGATTCAGGTGATTGTGGTAAGCCCGCTCACCCTCTTCATCTGGGAAGTGCAGCGGTCTGAGTCAACTTCCTCCGTCTCTGTTTTTATATCGTCCAGGGCAATGCTTCCTCATTGCACCAAAATAGAAATGGTTTGTTTTTGTATCAAACTTGGAGACTGGCTATGGATTACACTTGATTAGGGTAAAGGAATTTTTTTTTTTTTTTTGCAAAGAACATTCCGCTTATCCCAGGGGGGTAGAGATTGATGTCCTGGAGAAAAATAAGGAGCATAGTGAAATTTTTATTTTCCCTTAACTGAAACCTCTTCTTCAGTCGTCGGAAGGATCCCTTGTACTCTTTTTTTCTCATTTCGCTTCATGTTCCAGAGATTTGGTGGAATAAATTTATGACTTTTGCAATGATGATGGACCTTTGCATGAAATTGAGGAAGGAAGAGGTGACCTTCAGTTGAGAATCAAGCATGCAGTTTCTCCTGTAACTAAACAGAAAGACCTGTATATTCTGGTCTTGTGACTTGTCGTTCGCTTCACCATATCGCACATGCCATTTACATACATGTTCCCTGTTCTGTAGGCTAATTCTGTTTTACATCTTTGGCTTTATTGAATTTCAGAGATGTGATGTCCATGTGGGTAATGACATACTCAGTGCATTCTTTATCGCAGAAATGAGAAAATATGTCGAAAAGTAGGGATATGACTCGCAGCAGATCTAACTGGATACAAGAATTTGAGGACTTGGTTTTTTGCATTTATTTTGCATGCTACTGTATGTCACCAGAACAAAATATTATGTCTGTGTGAGCTTGTGTAACACCATCTAAAACAAAATAAGAAAACCTCCTCTTTCTTCTGAAGAGAAATACTGCCACAGAAAGGTGGAAGTCATATATGTTATGGGACAAAATCTGTTTTAAAAAAATAGCCCACATTGCTTACCTTAGTAATCAATGTGAATTATGTCATAATCAATATGACTACAAGGTATCTGACCAGCCAAAGAGAAAATAAATATTTGATCATGTGATAAACCATTTGGATGTCTGCATATGAACCCAAGCCATATGAAAGTATCTGATTCAAGATAACAATAGAAGTCACCGATAAAGTCACAAATAGAAATTAGATTTCACAGTCTCAGCTGATAATTGGATCCTTTTCTGTGATAAAAGATCTTCCAAACAAAACTTGTCTATATTTGAACCATACAAATACTTAAAACTGTTGTACCTGATAGTATTTAAGTAGTGCCAAGAAAATAAGTTTATGCCACTGAGAAGACAGATCCGGCTTGTGCTTTATCTCAGTTCTTCGTGCATATGGATTTACTTCGGATAAATATTTTTATATTCATCTGACAAGTATATTTATCAGAAATAAGTATTTCCCCCAGATGAATGTTTATTTTGGAAATAGTTTAAGGTAATTAGGATTCCAATTGAGGAAAATCTTTTTTTTTTTCCAAGTAAAAAACTTACTCGCTTAACTAAGAAAACATAGTTCTTTTACATTTGAAAGATGTCAATACAAAGAAATATAGGAATGTACACCCAGGAAGTTTGTTGTTCACTACTAGATTGCAAGACTGTCTCGAGTCATGGATATCAGGAAAATTTTTTTTTTAAGATTTTATTTATTTATTTGACAGAGACAGAGATCACAAGGAGTCAGAGAAGCAGGCAGAGAGATAGGGGGAAGCAGGCTCCCCGCTGAGCAGAGAGCCCGATGTGGGGCTCGATCCCAGGACCCTGAGATCATGACCTGAGCTGAAGGCAGAGGCTTTAACCCACTGAGCCACCCAGGTGCCCCTAGGAAAATTATTTTTAACTCTGCATGGTTGTGTCTCTGTGTCTCTATGCTCCTTTGGATAATTAAGTCTTTTCCAAAGTTGTGCTCATACCTACTAAGGACTTTGGTCATTGCAGCGTATGGTAGACATTAAATATTGACCTGCCTTAGGTATAAACCATCACCATTTATGAAAATTTATTAAAATTAACAACCCATGTATATGCATTTGCTAACTAAACACCAACATTAATTTACCTTATGAATTAAATTTCTTGTTTATAGTGACTCCTACTGGAGATCAGGAAAATCCAATTATTTGGCATCTGGATAAGTTAAACTTCAGTGGAGAAGGGTAGCTTAGATAACCTCCTCTCCCCAACATAGCAGATGTTGCTATTCGTTTATGTTTAAATATGAGAGCACAGATTTTGATACTAATGCATTAGTAGAAATATATTTTCAAGTATCCAACTGTATATAGTGCTTCTCATGTCAATAGTGGTGAGCACTCCAAAAAGCTGTGTGATTTGATATTTTTGCTTAATAGTGAAGAGTTTAGCATCATTCTATATTTTAAAATCTTTTTCCACTTTAGTAGACTTGTACTACCTAAGTCTGTTTTGGGCGGGGATCATTTTTCCCACCACTCACTAGTGCACTCTTGCCTACAGGAAAGAGCAGAGGAAGGAAAAGGAAAAATAATCTCATATCCAGCATGTCCCTGATAGGCTGAGCTAGATGTCCTCGCAAGAAGTGCTTGTGTTAAAATGAGGGCACTGAAACTCAGACCTGTGATATGACTTCACTTCTGTCATCTGGCTACCAAGTAGCCAGGTTATAATTCTCAGACAGCTCTGTCGGACCCTGGCATTTAAAGCCCTCGGGATTTCATGACTTTGCTTACGTCCTGATCCTACTGTTCTTCCTAGCCTTGTGGTCTCTGAAATGTCATCTAAGTTTCTCTGTGCCTTAATTCTCTGTCTTCAAAGTAGGAATGATCATACTTGTCATGGAGTACTGGTTATGAAGATTTGGCACAAGCCATTGTATGTTCTTTAAATTGTATAACGCTATACATGGATTAGCTAACTGTTTTATTATCAAAAATTTTGATGGAGTAGTTATTTACCTAAGGTGGCTATTTCATTTATAGGTGTGTTTATTCCCTTTATGTTACATAATCACTGTTTATTGATGAATATTACTGTTCCTTGGGACACAATGTTTAGCTAAATTCAGCTATGCTGGGCCAAAGGGAACAGCTTTGAAGAAGGAAGCAAGTGTTGTACGAAAAGAAAGTGTAGGTGTTGCATGACTTCAACAGAAATGTGGAATTGTTCTGGTACTACCTACTTATACCCAAGAAGGGAAAATGGCACTCCCTTCATATGACCATCGTTCATTCCTCCATTCATTCAACACATTTACTGAGCCTTATTCTGGATGACGTCCAAGGTTATGTGTGTGCATGTGCATGTGTGTGCATGCACACGTGTGTTTATTAGGTGTATTTGGACTTTTCAGTAACTGCATAATATAGCCATTCTTCAGAAAAAGAGGTAGACTTACTTTAATGAGGTCTGTGATTGGGAGGGAATGGTTCTATTCCTTACCGTGTGATAGTTGGTTGTCTGATTAACAGATGTGTGATTGTCCCTACTTCACAATCAAAACATTGGTCATTAGTCATCTTTTTCCATTTTATTCGGGAACACAGGTTCCATGTCCTCAGGCACGTGGTCAGGTCTCTGAGAGCAGGAAGAGTGTTGTTCCTTCTCTCTGGTTCCTGTGCAAGTTGCAAAACGGGCTCCACACAAAGTTGGGAGTCTTTGCTAAATAATTGTTTGAGACAACTCAGTGAATACAAAAACCCAAGGCTCTAGTCTCAGGTGGTAGAGAATTCGAATATCTACATGTTCTTTAATGTAGCCATTCATTGTTTCATTCATGCATCCATTCAGCAAGTTTTTATGAATATCCACCTTGTAAGTGATGTCGAGCATTGGGGATTTCGGGTCAGATAACCCCCAAATTTCTCGTGACAACTGTAGGTATGTGTTCCCCAGTTCTCCTTCACCTCAAATATATCTGTCGAAGACTTTTTAGAAAATAACAAAAGAACTGCAAACTTCAAATTACAGAAGAAGGTAAGGACATTGTGGATGTATTCTTAGTGGTCACTACTTCTAAACTCTAGTTTTACTGGTAGGAATTTTTTTCCCCAAAGGTGGCAGAAAATACACCTGCCTGCCATTAGTGTCCTCAATGGTGTTTTCAGCTGACCGCCAGGGAGACTGATGGCTCACTGTTGCGTGTGGCTAACTTCTGTTGCCCATCATTTTGATGATAACAAGGCACTCTTTGCGTGTTAGGTAACTTGCCCAGTTATACACTGATGAAACAAACAGACCAGGTTAGGGACCCTTAAAAATTGGCTGCTGTGATTAAGACTTCTTTTAAAATTATTATGAAACACATGGATTCATGCATATAGCTTCGGTTGTTCTTATACTTCTTTCTGTGCTAACTCCCCACGCATCACACTAAAAATTTATCATGGGTGATATTTCTGTCACAAAGGAAACTTCAAAGTCTGAATTCGCAGAAATGTCTCAGTTGACAAGCCACCAACTTGAGTTCTATGATTGAAATGTACTCCAAGGTCAGCAAACCAAAACCTGAACATCAGTGGATGATAATACGTTCAGTGTCTCAATGGTTATAATGCATAGATCACCTCTCAAAGGAGTGTATCTTTATTAATCATTGCATATTTGTACTTTTGAAAATCCAGGCTCTTTTTCATTAGTTAATGAAGCCCAGAAGCTTAATGATCTAGTACCATTTTAATTTTTTGAGTCCCATGTGCTGATTTGTCGGGGTTTAAAAATCTCTTTCACCTTATCAGATTAAAAATATTTATTTATGCACATGTTAACAATATATTTAAAAGCAACAAGAGCTTCAATATTTAAAATATTAATTGTAGCTCATTAAAGCATGAAAACTTTATTTATACTTACATAATTAATAGAAAGGCACTTACACGTTTGCAAAATATATAAGATGAGGCACTTCATGTAGATGAAGCAGAATGGTTGTTTATCAAAATAGTTCAGAACTCTTCCTAGCAGTCCATCTATGAGAAAGTTAGACAGGATCTGGAAACAGCCTTCTAAATAAGGGGTTTCCATAGGAAAC
>NC_062289.1:20115327-20210327 GCF_902655055.1 Lutra lutra
TTTTCCCTGTGAATAAACAAAAGAAGAAAAATGTAAAATCATTCCAAAACACTGTGATTTTAGGTCGTTGGAAGAGTACAATTAAGCATTACAACGATTATGATTTCTTCTTTTTGAACTGGCAACTGTAGGGTTTGTAAAATCAGTTTCCCTCTAACTCACTAGCAAGAGAAATATTAGAGTCGATGGTGTTTTAGGACAGACAAAGGAAAATGTGAATTTTCTATTATTTTAAGTTATCAAGTGTTTCTGTGACCATATCCCACGCAAATTGTTTTCTTATTTCTGTGACTCACTGGAGCTGGTCTGAAGTGTGGACTTTAGGATGCCAAGACCTACAAAATATCATAACACTAGAACTATCAATGAATAAATCCAGACTATAAGCCAGAATGTATTTTTGAAAATCAGCTCCTCCTCAGGTGAGAGCTTAATACCAAAACTTAACCAGATCATTTTTGTGATTTCTTTTCTTTATGGACTAGAGGTTTAAATACACATGAATCCCATTTTCAGCCAAATAAAAAATTTGAAAGCATTATTTCTTCCCTCTGGGGAGACAGGCTCTTTGCAGAGAAAATAAGTCCAGTTTATTGTAAGTGTTAGGAGTGTAAGCATCTATCAGATTGTGTGGCTGTGTCTGTCCTCACACAGGCTATGAGCAGGATCAGGCGTTACCTGGTCCACAGTAAGTCCAGGTCCTGCTCGAAATGTTGATTTTTGTATTTGCTTCCATCTTCTTATTCACTGAATAAGAATTTTAATAAGTAATTATTTGGTCAGATTTCCACATACCTAAAAATAAAGCAATTCCACAAAGATAAAATTATGGCAAATGAAATTGAAAACAAAAGTGGCGAAATTTCCTCCTAATGGTAATTTAAGATCACATCATCATCTCTCGCCAGCATGTGCATGTGTTAAACCGTATAGAGAAACCTATAATTATTGTAATTGCTCTTTTTGCTTTATACTAACAAGCTTCGAACCATGTTTCAAACTAGTTGTTTTGAAATAGTTATTTGTCAAGTCATCAAATCTCAGAAAGTAAATGGTAATGAGCTCTCCATGTTTATATTCTGACTGTTGGTCATATTATGCAGCTTTTCAACTCCCTGAAGTTCAGAGATGAAAATGGAGGTTGATTATTTCTGATATCGAGGCCAAAAAAGTAAAATAATTTCATGATTCCTGCTTAAGATGGGAAAAAAAAAAAACCAACCAGGAACATTTTAACATCAGACTCACTTCAGTGGGGAATGCATTCTTAGAAAAAAGTTTACCTGTGAATAAGAGACCGTCTCAGTCAGCCACCTAAATTTTTTTTTTCAAGTAAAAATTAGGATATGGAGTGTTCAGCTTTTTTTTCTCCCCCCTTGTACCACAGGAAGTGCTAACATAAAAAGCTTAATATTTAAA
This sequence comes from Lutra lutra, assembly GCF_902655055.1. Taxonomy (NCBI): domain Eukaryota; kingdom Metazoa; phylum Chordata; class Mammalia; order Carnivora; family Mustelidae; genus Lutra; species Lutra lutra. The sequence goes on from NC_062289.1 coordinate 20,116,747, forward strand.
TAACACCAGTATTAATATCTTCCAGTACAATTTACATATGGCCCTTTCTTTGTAAACCTCAGTACTGATTCCGGTAGCCTCCACCCTCTTGCAGAGAGCCACTGGTTTGTAAAAGTTTTCAATAGTGTATTGACTATCAACTATGCAAATTGCTTTTAGTATTTTAGAAAGATATTTCACATACTTAGCTATTCTCAGAACCATGATTATAAATGAAAGTAGCTGGCATAAAAGCATTACTTTTTAAAATTATTGTTTAGCTGCTGGTGGTACAGAGCAAAAATTTGCTAGGTCACAAACTAATATAATTTTTCAATTCCCCACTGATTGAAGAAAACAAAACATACCAAAGAAAAAACATACAGGAAAAACTTCCTTTCAGTGAGCTTACTTTTTGTTATTGTTGACATATAAAGCATTTTAATTTACCCATTTTAAAATAACAATGAAAATTTTATTTTTTTTTTCTTCTGTGCTTGATTGCTTAGAACAAAATTATGTTGATTTTGTTCTTTACGACTAAGCTGGTAAAAATTCACCAGACGCTTAATCTTGATATTGTGGCTACATCTTGCTCTCCTGCCTCTGATTAAATTTCCAAAACCCCTGCGTGAGATTCACAGATGCCACTTTGAACATTTCTCTGGGGCTAATTTCTTAGAAAGAAAATGTGGATCAGTTACATATTTGGTTAAATTTATTTAATCCCTAATTTCTGGTAGGTCTGAACGTTTTAGGTTTAGTGTTGGTAATTGATAAGCATCCTTATAGCGTGAGGCGATGGCATTGTTTCAAGGAGAATTTGGAGGAAAGACATGGAAACACAGGGGGAAGAGGGCTGGGGAGAAAAGTGGCCAGGAAAAAAGATCTAATAACTAGTGCAGGCTTTAAATACCTTTCCAACTGATCTACAGGAAATTGTGCTGAATAGTTGTTTGTTTCCTCTTCCACTATAAATGTGGTTTGCATTACACTCCCTATTTTTTTTTTATTTTGTTTTGTTTTGTTTTACGAACGTTGTAGTACCAGTGGAGATGCGTGAGGATTAGGGATTTCTTCCTTACAACTTAATTTTTAATTTTTTTAAGATCACAGTTGGATTTTAGACATTGCCATTTTTCACTATTATGAATGTTGTATGAATGTGTTTCCAAGCCTGCTTGAAACTTCTATCACAATGATGCCACCAAAGGAGGAAAAAAAAATGCTTTGGCGTCATTCCTTTGGAATCACCATGTAGGTCGTGCACATGGTCAGCAACCTGCCAGCCTGAGGTTAATTCTTTTTTAAATCCTATCTTTGAATCCAGTGAAAATATATAGATTTTAGATGTAATTGTGGCAATTTTAAAAGTTGCTAAAATTCAAGTTTATTTTTTATCGTAGGAGGAAAATGCAGTAAAGACCTATTTGCTTTGCATAGCAGACCTAAATGCAAGTCTTATAATTGAGAATTTCAGGACAGACATACAAAAGTTTGCTAGGCTTTTTTCTTTTTTAATTTTTTTCCATTTTTCTCCAGTATTATCAGGGTTACAAAAAAAAAAAAGCTCATTCTTCACAGTCAATATAATTTAAGGTTATTTTAGCTTTCAGTCTCCCAGAGTTTGTTTTTATTTGATGGGTTTTAAATTAGCCCTTAATGCTTCAAACATAACTGTAGGTAAAGTTGTATGTGGTAACACTATTGATAATTAAAAAAAAAAAAAAAAAGATTTGGATCTGTGTGTTCATAAAATATTTAAATATTTAGCATCTATTCAGAAAATCATCATAGTCCTAAAAAAAGCAGTTATATGTAAACTAAGAAACACAGATGAACAGTGACAAAACTGAAAAAGATACTTCTGTAAAATAATTATATTTTGAAGTATGAAGTGATCTGTTAAAAAGTTAATGCCTGGGATTTTTGGGAAACTTCCTAGTTAGAGACTTTTTGACATTTTTGAATGTATAATAAACTGGCACATTGTATCATCTTAGGCATATCAATTTGTTGCCTTTTATTAGGCAAAAGAAAATTATTCTTCTGAAGAATATTTCTTAAAGTTGAGTTTACTGGTTTGGGGCATGAACACGATTAGAGAGTTACGTACGCATTACTCCACTTAAACTTGGGGAGAGCGCTGAAGGAACCATGGCATTGGGTGCAGACTACAGCCTTTATTTATTAGCTGATGCATTTCTGTCACAAGACCATGTTCTGATTAGAATTGAAGAATTCACATTTCTGATACTTTTGTCTTTAACTTCTGTGTTGTGTCAAGTCTCTGTTTAGTTTTCTTCAAATTCCTCTTCCTTAGTTCTTAAAGAAATCTGCACATGCTAATCAGGGCATTTTGTTCAAAAGTGACTTAAAAGGGATACTACATCTATAACATTTTATTTGGGAGAGCGTACTGTTTTAAAAGGCAGACCCCCCCCCCCCCCAGGATAAAGAGTGGGCTTAAAACACCTCAGAAGTCAAGGGTGGGAGCAGTATGGATGACGGTCTAATTTCAGGCTCCACCGAAAAAATGCAGGCTTTGGCATTCTCCAGGGACCTAGGGCTGTGCTTTCCAGGAGACCAAATTATACTCCTCTTGAGAGAGGGCACGTTGAGGTAATTGGTGGGACAGACTGGGGAGAGTCGAGTTCCAGCTGCTTCCATTGTAGCTGACCTGAAAATGAATAGGGGATGTTAAGAGTGGAGGCTAACATTTGACTTAGCTTTCTCACCTCCACAAACCTAAGGCTGAGAATTACAGAGTACTGGATACTGCACCAGTAATAATCCTGTTCAAGTGGGAATTGCTATGTTGAGGAACACTCTCACACCATTTTAAAAATAGTTGATGCGTTTACCAACCACAGTCTTATCACTGTAGCCCCAGTAAAGTTTATCCACAGTATGGAAACGCCCTCCCCCCCCACCCCGTTTTTCCTTTTAGCCATCTTGTGAGTGTGTCTTGGATTCTCACCTCTTTGGTTACCATTTTAAAATGCTCATAATGAGAGACGTTCAGAAGGCACTGGATTCCCATCTCCAAGAAGGGAAGCAAAAAGTGGAAGTGTCTGCACTCCCATTTCCCCCAGAACGTATGCTTTTTTTTTTTTTTTAAGGAGAATAATGCTGTATTACTCAATAGCTTTTCTAACGAATAAAACAAATTAAATTGATGTTACATGCATATTTAAACCCCATCCAGTTAAGTACTGACGTGATTAAAATAATCAAATGTATTACTTAAAAAATTAAAAAGGATAAATTCTGCACCCCATTATTTTATTGACTTTTAAATATAAATTGCAGAAATGTTTACATTCCTAATGGCATTATTAAGCTAAACTGACAAATCAGAGGAAAAAAGTTGATTGCCCAGCACATTATTATTTCTGCACCTGTTATTACAATTCAGGAGTGGAGGCTCAGCACCCAGGAGCAGCGAGGATGCTGTTTTCTTAGGCTTCCTTTGTGTGATGTGGGGGTGGGGATAAATGTTTAACAGGTGTAGTTTCACTTTGTAGTGCCTTTTTGTGTGTTGATATGATTAAAAGCCTACAATGTCTTTCATGCAGCTTTGAAATTAATATGCAAATAATTGGGGATGGTAGGGCTCTCCTGTACCTGCTGCACCCAGCCTCCCTCTGCAGAATGGGGGGCTCTGAGCTTTTTAGTAGAAGTCGTTGAGGTACAAATAATGCCAACTCTCTTCTCCACCCTGTGAGTCTGGAAAGGAAAAAAAAATAAGGGAAGAAGAGAGGCATCAAGTTAATGTAGGTAGAACTGCTTGATTTAGAATTTAAGGTAGATCTGGGGTGGAAATACTTTAGATTTTTATTTTCTGGCTGTATATGGGCCAGGAGGTTGGTAGACTTTTGAGTATATTTTTTAAACAATAATGTAAATTGTGTAACATTGCCAATGCTTTGGTTTGAAATTGCGTTTGTTTCTTTAGTTTATGTCCTTGTCTAAATCATACAATTTAATTTTTCAGACATTTGAACCATGTTCCTCCCTGTCACTGAGGTGGCAATGATTGTTCATTAATATAATTCTAGAATTTCTGAAGGTGTTCATTGTCCACCATTAATCTCACAGAGAAGTCTAAAGTTTCTGTAGCCAGTGGGATAAATAACGCCCTGATTTTTTTTTCTTTTAATCTTTTTACTATTGTTTAGGTTCTTGAGGAATGTCATAATATTCTTTAAAATGTAATGACCTTAGGGGCGCCTGGGTGGCTCAGTGGGTTAAAGCCTCTGCCTTCGGCTCGGGTCATGATCTCAGGGTCCTGGGATCGAGCCCCGCATCGGGCTCTCTGCTCAGCAGAGAGCCTGCTTCCCTCTCTCTCTCTCTCTCTCTCTCTGCCTGCCTCTCTGCCTATTTGTGATCTCTGTCTGTCAAATAAACAAAATCTTAAAAAAAAAAAAAGTAATGACCTTAGATTTGGATTGAGAGAGGGAAAGTATCTTTATTTAATCCCATCCAACAGATAGTTTGAGTTTGTAAAAAAAAGTGGTTAACATGGCCTTCTTTCCTGGAAGCTACTAGTTAACACTATTCATAGGAATTTAGATTTTGTCCTGTATAATAATTTAAATTCCTAGATTTTAATAACACTTCATGTATAGCATGGATCCCATTTAATCTCCCCCTGGCTTCGCAGCAAAATGTTTACATAAATGAACTCTCAATTTTGATATCAACTATTTAACTCCGTCTTTCCAGAGTTAATACTACTTCCATAATTAAACATGTTCTACAGTTAGTTCCATAGGAGTATATGCTAACCGTGCTGTTCTTTTCTGTTCTTTTAAGCCATCCAATTTGGCTAGGTCAGCAAAGAAATGGGAGCATGATTTTATTTTAAAAGCAAATAAGTTATTACTCTACTATTGTATTAGACGTTCAGCTTCAGAGGGAGTAAAAGATAAAATCCCATCGTATTTTCATTTTGTTACATTTGCTGCAGAAATGTGTATGCTCAAATGGTTATTTTCAACTCATGACAGCTGTGATATTTAAAATGATCACAGCTGTTGTGACTTAAAATTGATTTTTCTATTAACACCTGAGAAAAAGACCTGTGCTGTATTAAAAACTTAAATAAGGTAACTGTAAAATTAGATATGTTGATGTGAATCTGGTAATCCCACTTCCCAGAGGTTGCAAAGTGCAGCAGACCTTCCAGGGAGTGAGCTCCAACTGTTGGAAATAGATGGCGGTTGGTAAATGCGTTTACCTTTTAGAGAATTCATCTAATAGCAGATCCTCTTGGCCCAACTTTATAGTGTCAGTTCTGCTAATAAAACCTCTTAGAATTCAGTGGACTTAATTAACCCCAAGGAAGGCTTGTGCAACTTATATGAATCATTATGAGATCCTAACCTCTAAACTTTTTTACCTTCCAGATATGACATTGAGAAATGCAAACCATACTAAATTTTTCCTTATGGAGGAAGTTTTGGTTTTATGGCTCCTTTCCTCCATCATTTTCAGATGATGAAAAAAAGAAAAACAGATGAAAAAGGAGAAATAAATTATGCCTAAGTAGTTTTAGGCTAGCACTTGTTTTTGGAGGCTTTAATACATTTTTAATGTTCACTTTGCTGGTCCCATTTAACCTGTTTGAAGAGTTAGATGGTGCTTTTTGCTTTCGGTTGATCTTCTAAGGATTACCAGCCTTGGAATTCTTTTTTGAAGTGTTGGAACCTTCAGTGTAGCAGTAGATGACCTATCTCCCAAAATAAGCACTCTAAGAAAACTTTGGCACATTTAGATACGGAGATAATTTCACCTTTCGAAGTAGATGATGTAGTGAATAAAACCTACAGCTGGCCTGATGTGGCATTATGTCTAGGTAATAGTGCCTTCACAGATGCATTGCCAATAGGGAGCTATGTAGATTAAACTCTTTGACTGGTCCTAGGCTTTTTACCTGTGTAACTCAATCAGAATGGAAAGCATGACAGATTTTATGATGATAAATGTATGGCTGGGCCGGTGAAAGTACGGATGGGTGGGTGGTTGGATGGTAGATTACATAACTAGATAGCAGTAGATAATGCCATTTATTTATTGCTCAAAACTTGCTTATTCATCAAAAATTGATACACAATGTATTAGTTTGACTCTTGTATATAGTTTAGAATGGTTCCAAAAGTTCCAGAATGAACACGGTTCATTTCTTTCGGAGCTGGAGGCCAGGACTGAGGCGCACCACGGGATCACAAGGTCAAAGTGTCCCGTCCTGAGTGATCATGAGTATAAATGTGTGTTTACTGGTTTGGCAGAAGGGAGATACACCTAGTGACTGCCGCTGTTACTATGAAGAGTCAAGACAATCAGAGTGGATGTTTGTTGCTGGCAGACTCAGATGACAAACATGTATCTTTACAACAGCGGTGCCCCCCAGGGGACATAGGGCAATATCTGGAACATTTGTGATTGTCACAACTGCAGTAGGAGGGCGTGAGCTTGCCTCTGGTGTCTAGAGGCCAAGGGTGCCGGTCATCCTCCGCAGTGTAAGGGTCAGCCCTTCCCTAGTGCTGTGCCAAGAAGCCCTGCTTTGGGAGTAACGTATCTGGGCCTTAATAATTACTTGCTGGCATGGTGAGCCACCTTACAAATGATTGTAACTTGCTTCTCTTTTCTTTCCATATCAATTCTCTCCCTCTCTCTCTCTCTCTCTCTGTCACTGGCATAGCACACGATAGTATTGTCCAGGTATTTCTACCATTTACCATGGAAATGTGGGGTTTTATGTGAAGTGTTGTAAATGTAGAACATTATTTGTGAACCAACTGGAATGACTTCAAAGCAGCTGTTAGAATATGTTGAATCAATAATGTACATTTCTCCGTACCCTAAATACATATTTATATCTTACCTTTCAAAATACCTTGAAAACTCTCTCCGTGTAACTGTGAGTTTTTCAGAATCAGCCTAAAAGAGAGTTTTATTACCCTTAATTTTTTTTTCTGTAGGTCATAAAGAGGCAAAGAAGGAAATAAATTAGCATAAAGAAAATAATACTACGTTTAAGTGTTTTTGGCATGAAGGACATTATTTGCATCATCATTAAATATATCCTCTGTGCTGAGATAAAAAGCAGAGAACCAACATGAAAAACTCTCTTTTCAGCTTTCCCAATAATGCAGCTTCTTCATCCACTCACAACTGGGGATCTCTCTTCCTGCCACTGCTGTGCTTCCCATCAGTGTTGGATAATTCCTGGCAGTGATTTGGAAGTGATTTTGAAACCTCGATTGCCTCCCCTAGCACCCTGTGGAGGAAGGTGGCAGTATCTGGTGGCAGAGTCTTACACCTGCCAACTTGTAGAACCCAGAAGCACACCTCACTTCTTAGATGCCAAGGTTTGGAGAGAGCTGCCAAGTCTGACAGTAACTAGTGCCACTCTTCAATTTCCTCCCCATGCTCTACAAGGTTGTATCAGAGTAGAGATGGCAGCTGGGCACGGGAGTGGCAGCTCTGATTTGCAGTCTGTCTTTAGAGTACAGACTCTCATCGCTTAACCCATTGGTGGTTATATTTCATTTCGACCCCACGAGCATCCTCAGACTCTGGACTGAGAATGTCTCCGTTTCCCTGTCCATTTGGTACACCAGGGTTCTAGGAAAATCACAGTGATGCCTTTGGGTTTTTCTGTGCCCGTACAACTGAAACGGTCTTGCAAGACTGCCCGAAGTTGGCTCTATTTCTGTTAGTTTTCCACGTTTTATTGTAAAGGGTTGTCTGTACTCAAAGTGAACTGAAAAGCAAACTTGTAACATCTTTTTGCATGCCAAGCAAGTAATAAAGATGACCATTTTTTGGTGATCACTTCATTGATTTGAGTATTTCTGTTTCTGGGAGATGGTAATTTTTGTTCTAATTGCAAATTTACTTGAAGTCAAAGCTCTTTGAGGAAGCATTAGCCTTGTTTTCAGTCCATCCCTGATTATCTATGCTGGGCTCTCAAGAATTTTCTTATATTCCATATACCCAAGAGCATCCTCTGAATAGTTGTAGAACAGGACTTGCTTACACATTGTTTTTACAGGAAGCTTGCTTGTGTGGTATTTATTCAGACATTTACAGAGTATAAAATCAATCTTATTCTGACTTTTTTTTAATTCTTAAGAAAGTGGTTTACGGCTAAAATAAAGCTCACAGTTAATATTTTATTCTGGTAATAATCAATATTTAATAAACCATACTTGCAGACCTCAGTTCTTTTAGGAGCCTTTCTAAAGCACCTTCTCGCTTAATCCTTACTGCATTCCAGTACGATAGGTGGTCTGAATGTTCTTATACCATTCCTCGGTTTAGGAATGCTCTGTCTGGTGAGGTCGTCACTGGCCACATGTAGCTATTAACATTACATGTAAATTAATTAATATGCAATTTAAAAATTCAGTTCCTTGGTCACACTAGCCACATTTCATGTGCTCAGTACTCACATGGGGTTAGTGGCTACCATATTGGATAGCACAGATCCAGAATATGGGCATCATTGTAGAAAATTCTAATGGACATGGCTGGTCTGGGAAATGGAAGTGTTATAGGATCAAACCACTTGCTTAACCTCTTACGAACTGTAACAGAACTAGAGTATATTTTTTTCAATTTTTTGTAGCTTTCTAGTCAGCAAACACTTGAAGTTAAAAATTGATATTTCAAGGCTACCTCACATTTTAGTGAACACTTATCCCATCTATGTTCATCTCTTTGTTATTAAATTTGAAGCTCAACGTAGACAGACTTTTCAAAGGAATCAGCCCTTGAATGACCTTTCTCTGGATCAGAGAAATCTTCCCAAAGAGTGGCCACTTGTTAAGGAATCTTTATACACTTGTTAGCATACTGTAGGCAACCAAGCCAAGTAAATGACTCACGCGTGTATCATACATGCCCCTGTGTATACAGACAGTTAGGCATGGCCCTCGAGTAGAAGGTTCACCGAGAGTTGGCCTCCACGAGATTTGAAGAGCTCATACCTGCCTTCTGGTTGTTCTGCTAAAAAACAGTATTAAAATATTTATTTTTATTAAAATAAAAATATTTGTTAAAATAAAAATACTATATATTTATTCATGTAATCTAAATATCTCTTGATAATAAATTAAAAAGTCTGTAGGTCTTATCCTTACCACTCATTTAGGTCCTAACCTGACTGACTTCGTGTTTTGAAATTTTCACATCTCCCTGTCACTGTCAGGCTTTCAGGCATTTGGAAGATAAGCTTTTTTCTTTCTCTCTTTCTTTCTTTAAGTAATACTCGTGTCCAACGTGGGGTTCAAACTCAGGACCCTGAGATCAATCGTGGCAGGCTCTACAGACTCAGCCAGCTAGGTGCCCCAGGAAGACAAACTTTAACTCTTTGTCTTCCCCTTAAGGATTAACACAGCAGCATGCATAGAGAGGTGCTCCAATGACCTTTCTTGGTTGAGACAGTAAGTATGGGAACTCGTTTTAATGTTAAGTTGCTCATGGGTTCTCCTCTCCAAAGTAGCCCAATAGAATATTATTTGTAGAATAAATGAATGTATAAAAATATGTCTTTTCACTGCATCACTCAGTTGGAAGAAATGTGCCTGATGAGCGTTGATGGTGCTCATGACCACCTTTCATTCATACTTGAACATTCAAAATTGTATCGATTATTTTTCCCTTGTAACTATGGACGGCACTAGATGGATGGCTGGTCCTCGAATATTAAGCACAGGGAATGAGTGTGTTTGTGCTTGTACCTATACTACTTTAATAGATTAGATGATTGCAGAATTTCTCCCATCATTCTTGTTGGGAGCACCAGGAGCCCATAATGGCACATCCTGGCAGACGCTTTCTCCTTGGGCTTCTAATGGTGTAAGCAAGCCATCATTTCTCTCGTTAATAATTATGGTGTTAAGAGGCATTTGTGTTCTGTGCACTCTTTCAGCTTGTACCATGTTTAGTTCCCGTTATGCAAATACTGCTTTAAACTTAGAAATGCCAATTTGCATTAATATTTTGGTTTCATGTAGTAGCTAGTTATTGCATTTCACAAACAAGTGCATTTTAATGAGTACTGGCAGAATGTAAAAAAAAAAAATTATTCATTAAATTCTATTGTACAAAATGCAGTAGTTGGTTGCCAGAAATCATTAAGACAAAATATAATGTGTGTTGAGGCCATAAGGATATTCCTCTTGAAGGGTGTTTGGCCCTGCCGGCATTCTGCGCTGTAAGAGATTCAGTGCTCTTCCTACAGGCATGAGGGGCGGGGGTTATTGCTATAACATAAAATCCAGTATACTATTGACATTTGGGTTTCTTTTTTAAATGTAAACATATTTCACTATTTTATATCTGCCATGTGACCGTAGGGAATTTACCTCTTGGTTAATGCGCAGGACTTTAAAAGTCATAAACACCAAATTGTAAAGCAATGTATTCCTGTGTCTTACATTTTGATGTTAAATCCCGAAATGGGGTTTTGCTGTTTTATGTTTTTTTTTTTCTTCCTGAGTTGTTTTTTTTTTTTTTTTCTAATTAGAATTGTGAACATAAAATTTTTTGACGGAAGAAAAATTTTGTGACTGGATTTTCAGAAATGAACTATTTTAACACGTGGACTTCTAAATGCTGCTGTCATGCTTGTCATAGCTTGTGGTTCCTAATTATAATGAGCTTTTCTGGTGGTGTTGCTGCAGTTGTTTTTTTTTTTTTTTTTTCCTCCTAGTCTTCAGCTCACTTTTCCCAGAAGGAGAGTTCCAAGCCTTTGAAAATTCTCATGATTTTGCAAATCCACTCTATTTTTGTCTAGAATACAGGAAAGTTAAAACTGTGGCTGGTATGATGCCATGTTTTGAATCCAATTTTAAAGCAACCCTTTGCAACCCAGGGAGTAAAGCTGACATCTTTGTATCTGTAATGAAGATAATTATACCTGCAAGGTGACATCACTAGCAAAGTAACAAATGCACTTGAAAACTGAGTCTCTGGTCCTCTCTGAATTCTGTAGACCACTTTTGGCATTTAACACGAGACACCTCTTTCATGCTTGTCGTTTGAGAAGTTGCTTTCAGATGAATTTACTAAAGCTGACTGACACAGGGTTAAATTAATTCTTTTCTTTATTACTCAAAGTGATACAGACCTTTCTTGGACTAATGTAGCTTAATTAGTGGTCAATTAAAACTGAACATTGCTGAATTGAAGTTCTTTGATCAAACTTCCTGGCATGGGTTCTCTTTCTTTAACTAGCCACCATCTTGAATTCATTTGGAATCAGTAGTATAAACAAGTTTAAAACTGGTTCTTTTATAAGAAAGTCAGCAGGCTTGTATAGCTGTGGTTTCTTTTTTTACTTCTGTAGGCGGCAATTCAAAGGCAATACTAAATGAAAACAGTACTACTACACCCTGGAAAAAATACATTTTTTAAAAGTAACACTAAGTCAGAAAACAGTCAATACCCCCACCTATTTATTCTAGACAGATCAATTTCCCAATTTCAGTGGTTAATTTTATTGTTACATAGAAAGCTAAAAGAAAATTCCCCGCCCTCACAAAAGTCCACAGTTAAAAGTGAAACAAACAAACAAATAAGAAAAACCAAACTGGGGGGCGGGAGAATGATGGAACAGGCACCATTACAACCTATGTGCAGAGATCTGACTCAGTTGCCCCTAAAGGCATCCTTCATTACTCTTGGGAAAATATTTCACCTCTGTGCCATTGGGGAGGGGGCAAGCCCCAATTAGATTGGCTTGTTGATGTCACTCATTTCATCTGGAGGGTAGGATTGCTTCAGTATGAGAACTGGAGATGGGAGAGTGTCCTTCATACACATCCCTAGATTAAAACACACATAGCATTTCTTAGAGTTTGAGTGCAGTTTGAAAAAAAAGAAAGAGAGAAAAGAGGGATGCCGGGTCGCGGGGAGCGGGGACAGAGAGAGTCACTGCATATTTGTTAGTGGATCAGCCTCTTCCTTTTCCACAGTTACGTGTCCTAACATTTAAAGTGTATATGCCATTCTTGGGGAAACATGAATTGATATCATTCAGTGACCTCCTAACAACCTAAAAATACCATAGCTGGCACTCAGTTAGTGCTATACATTGTAAGGTATTAATTAAAACTGGTGCTTTTGTGCTGCAAATAAAAGTAACAGATTAGGTTTAAATAGTTAATTTGCTGAGCCTGTAACGGCTTCCTTGGAATCCTGAAATTTTCACACAGAAAAAGTAAAGGGAAAGTTGGGAAGTGACCATATAGCATTCCCCACCTCCCCATAAATGATAAACTTTTTGTAGCTTTCATGATATTCAAAAATTACAGTTATAAACAATAATTAAGATAAAAATTGTATCACTTGACAGAAAGAGAGATTGTTTGTAGTCAGTGTGCCTCTCAGCCTTCTCTCGTGCCTTCTCCCTAAAGGGCTGATTAGAATGTAATAATTGGGGATGATAGCAGGAGGAAGACAATTCCATTTAATTAAAGATAATTTATTTTACTTTAAATTGGTGATGTCCCACATGAATAAGAGTAGATTTAGCAGATAGATTTATTAATGGGCACTGACATCTCCGTTGACGTAGAAAGCAAACATTTTCTTTCCTCATTGTTTTTATTGTGTCTCAGCACCTGAAAACTGCTGTCATCCCGCTTCCCTTCCTGCTTTACACAGCTGTAGACTTTTCCACCAGACCACACCACTACCGGTTTATCGGTGAAACCCACTGGACCCTCTGCTGGACTAAAACACGAGGCCCCGGAGCTTGAAAGGCTGGTCAGGGTCTCAGGGCCGGTGCCAGAAATGCTGTCTTCTCAAATGACATTCTCTTGCCTGATCTTCGGTGTATTTAGTTCATGGAGTCACGAATGGAGATTGTAAGATTTCCTCTGGTCTTGATCAGTATTTCTTCCAAGAGAGCTTGCACCTTGCATATCACGGGTAATGAAAAGCGCCCTCCCAAATTCCATTTGCCCTGCCTAGGTTCATTTCTGACCAGGAATCGTATGGAAAGTGAGGCCCTTGTGTCATATGTTTATTGTTGTCTTCATGCAATTGCAAGCAGATCCTGGAGATTAGGGAGATTTGTTAAAGTTAGAAAGTGGAGGCAAGAAATGCATGAGATTGTCTTCATCTAGTCTCCTCAGCCTGTGATGGTGTTTTCGGTGGTATGTATCTTTAGCAAAATTGTATTTGTAATTCTAGAAATCCTAAGGAACTTTCCTTCTGCTCCTGGCAGACTGCATTCTGTGTTCCCAGTTCCAGTCTGATCTCTTTTGCGTTATCTTTATCCTCTTAAACCCCTGTCCCATTTCTGCAGCCTGCCTTGTGAATTCTGTTGTTCAGTCATAAGTGTGTACCTACGTAGGTAGGTCTCATGACACATCAAACTTCTCGTCTCCAAATGAAATCCCAACCCTCTGAGCACCTCTTTCTCCCCGGGCTTCTCCTTCTGCCCAGAACTTGCTTCACACCAACCCTCTAGTTTTGTTTGCATTCATTTTTCTTCCTACTTTGGTACTCTCATTTTTAGATACAACTCCTTTACGCTCATTCCCTCCCCTTGCCTCTTCGGGCTTCACTTGAATGTCTTTCTAGCTTTATTTCAGAAAAGTTAATTTTGTGTCACCGGTGTCTTCGAAATGAAGGGAAGAAATGAGATCTCTCTTTTCTTTCTTGGGAGGGGCGAAGACTATGGTGGGATTTTTATTTCATTTTGAACTAGATGGATTTATTGTGCCCAGTTTGGCCATTTTACTTTTTCAGATGGACATTAAATGAGTGGTAGTGTTTTTGCAGGATTTTTATTGAGTCTTGCTTTTCACGTTGTGTTGACGTTTTCCTTCCCCCTCAGCCGAAGCATCTTATGTCTCTGTCCCTTTACCTGGCTCGTTGTGATAACCCAATGTCTCAGGCCTTTATTTTATCCTTGATTTCTTGACACTTTTATCCATCTCTCTCTTCTCTCTCTCTCCCTTTTTTTTTAATTGCTCTATTACCCTCGCTGTACCTTAGTTTTCTTCTGCAATAAATGTGTGGTATCTTCTCAAAACTCCTGCGAGCAAATAATGCTGGGAAAGAGGACATTTATAAATAATGTTCTTTGCTGAGCATTGGAGAATTCTGCTTGGATTTTAAAATTTTACTAATTTTTTTCCCCCAGAGTTGTACAGTCATGATTTAGGGTAGTGGGGACCTGAAGGCCAGTGTTCCAATCGATCCTTTCTTGGAAGTGAAAACTCTAAATATAAAATTTTCGTAGGGGGAAATGACCCTACATTTATAGCAGGTAAATTCAGTCATACCTGTTGGCTGGTAGACTGGTTCAGGCCGTGTGTGTGTGTGTGTGTGTGTGTGTCTCTCTCTCCTGGGAGCAAGATGGCGAGAGTAGAAAGTGATCTCTGGCCAACCATGGTTGTTCTCAGTGGCTCCTGCTGGCCAGGAGGGAAACAGGCACTTGGGTCAGAATGAAGACATACCCCACCGCCGTCCTCCCCAGTTTCAAGCTTTTTCCTTTCTTTTCTCTCTGTTCCATTATTTCTCCAGCAGTTTCACCATTTCCCAACACTGTACATTTGTCTTTTCTTCTCCTTTTGGCCTTTTTGCTGTCAGATAGAGAGTGTCATTACATTGGAGACCTTTCCTGTCTACAGCAAAAATCTGGATGGCAGGCTCTTGTCCACTAGCTTCTCATTAGTAGCTTCTGAATCCTCTGGAAAATGTCAGCAATTTTGAAAAACAAGGGAAGGAGAGGACAACTACCATATCCCAAACCGGAAACCCCACTTTGACTCTGTAAAGAAGGCATTCAGGGAGAGAAGCCTCCTGTGTCCCCGGGAGGAACTGGGAGTGGCGAGAGGGAAGCTGCTAAACGTGGTCCAGATGCGGCTCCATCCAGGGGAAGCCTCGTGCTTGGTCATTCTGGTGGCTGGGCTTGTCCCACCTCCCCTTCTCCTTGCCCTCCTCCCAGTCCCTTCCTAGGCCCTCCCACCCCTAGGCGAGCCCCAGGCCTTGCTGCAGACATCTGCGGGTCTGAGTTCATATATCCAGCATGAAGTTCCCTCTCTCCCTCCTATTATGAATTCTGTGCTGTGGTCCCGCTTGCTCCTTGTCTGTCAGACTGCAGTTCTGATGCTGTCAGCCATGTCTGACCAATCAGCAAACAACAGCACAGGATGAAATTTAAACAATGCAGATTCTCAGATACAGGGTTCTGTTGACTGGACCACGAAGGGAAAGCAGAGGTAAGGTCAGAGTCTCCCCAGAGTGGTTATCCCGAACCTGCCTGATCGGACCCCTCGTGAGCTCCCCTGTGTTGCTTGGCTTCCACGCTGCCCACCCGCTTTGCCCTACTTCTTCCTTCCCCTGCCATGCGGCAGGAGTTTCATTTTAATTCCCTGCCCTTGTCACTTTACTCCCCTCGTGCATTCACTTCTCTCTCTCTTGGATCGGTGCTGAGTGTCATTATGAATGGCCCTGCGTTGCCTCTAGGCTGAGGATCCTTGGGAAACGTTCCCTTATCCAGGGATTTTTTGTGGCCACACGTTCAGGAAGAGACGACTGCTGAGAATCTGGGCAAAGGGACCCAATGGCCAGGCCTTCTCCCTGTCCCTCTGTGGGACTGTGCTCTTTGGGTTACAAGGATGCTTTTCTTTTTAACTGTGGAGATGTATTGAATTGTAAATGGAGCTCGAATTGTCTTTTTTGGGGGGGGGGATGCTTTAATGAGAATAGATATAAATAGACACAACCTAAAGGAGGATGAATCAGCCAATCCTGAAGAATTTGGGGGGAAGGAAAAGAGAGTTGGTATCTGCCCCCCCCTTACAGTTTGCGGTGTTCGTTCATGAGGTTACTGCTCGCGAGAGAAGACTGCTCTATCATCTTTCTCTTCTGTTTTCAGTATTTGGTTGGTCTTTTTATAACTTAGAGTGTTTACAGGATTCTGTACTCCCTGGTCCCATCTGGAAAATATTTAAACTTCATAAGGTCTATAAGACTAAAATATCACATATAATGGGATAGGCAGAAGGAGGAAAAATTAGACCCATTGCGTGTGTTTAGAGTAAGTCGGTTGTGTGTTCAGAAGCGGCTGCTGAAGGAATTGGGGCAGATAGATGTGTGCGGTGAATGGTCGGATCCAGAGCTGTACATTTCACCACAGAATGAGCTTTGGTTTGTAAAACTGACATTCTGTTGTGACTTCTAAATCCAAACAAATCTCTGCAAATTTCTGCCTGATCGAGTTAATAAGAAAATATATACATGCAGAGGCGAGAGCTGCGCGCTACTTGTGGCCTGTCAGTGTCGGTGGAAATAAGAGACGTGTTTTACCTACTGTATTACATTCGCCCAGCCACTGCCAGGACCTCCAGCTCAGCAGGTTTTCTGGATATTTTTTTTTCCTTCGACGAAAACAATGGGATGCAGAAGGAGCTTCGGAGAAGGGGACGGCAGATGCGGGACTGGAGTCTCTTGCCTTCTAATTGCCTTGTAATTGGGGAGCGGTTTCCACTTTCCCACTATCTCACTTTCAGGAGAGGAAGACAGATGTGGCTTAGCGGGCACCAGCCTTCTCCAGGCCGGATGTGCCATGGGACGGGGAGGTCATTCCCTGCTCGCAGGCCTGTGATCTGCTTCGCACCTGTGCTCATTTTTCCCCATGATCGATGACCTTGTGTTAACCTGGAGTGACCTTTCGCCTTCGTCTGTTCTCTGGGACCGGCTCTTGGCTAGCGGACCCTCCTTTCTCTCTGATTTACAGGTGGTTCCTGGAGCCGCGTACACTTGTTTTTCATGGTGCACCGTGCACTTAGCAGCCCAGCAAGACCTGCAATTTCATCCCTCTCAAGGGGCCGAGAAGGGATTTGGGAGGTGGGGTAGGGGTGCTGCGAGAGAGGTTGCTGTTTGCATGTGCTTTTCTATTTTGTGGCTCATATGGTATCAATTACCATTTGATGGCAACGCCAGGCCTGAGGCCCTTTGCATGTTTGTCCTGTGAGAAAGATCTGGAAGAACCGACATATGGTTTTGATTGCAGCAATTGCAGGTTGATAGAATGAACGCAGGGGTGAGGTGGGTGGGTTTTCCTTCCGGCCCTTTCCACTCTGGGTTGCTAATGTGCTTTGCTTGTGGAACTGGTCTTTTCATCATCCAGCCCCTCCCCACTCCCCCCACAACCTCCCCTCCCCAACCCTCTACCACTTTGCATTCCCTGCCCCTGCCTCCTCTCTGTACTTCCAAATCACCGCCAGAAACATGTGGCCCACATTAAGGACCTTCAATTAAAACAAACAAACAAAAAAAAATTTGTCCACTCTCGTGTTAGAATCCCAGAGCAGGTCAGTCCATCAGGATGATCAGAATTATACTAAAGTCAAAAAACAAATGGGTGGTGGGGAGTGGGTTCTCTCCAGAAGCTCGGGACATGTTTTAAAATGGCTATTAGTTCAGGTTGTTAAACATTGAAATGACACTGAAAAATGACAGTGATAGAGATTGGTGTGTGTGTGTGTGTGTGTGTGTGTGTGTGTGAGAGAGAGAGAGAGAGAGAGAGAGCGCACACGCGCATTTCATCTAGGACGCCTCTTTGAATTTGTTTGAGCATATGCTGCACACGGGCAGGATTTCTTTGAGGTTCTCTTTTCCTGTGCGTCTCAGGCCATAAAATGGAGGAGCTAGTTGGGGTGCGTAGGTCTATATGAACATTTCCCTTTGGAAGGAAGATGCTGGAGACCTATCTCTCCCATCCACAGTGATTTCTCTCTGACAGTGGGGGGTATCCAGGGGGAGCCTCCTCATTACTGCTACGCAGCAGGGGATCGCATCTGTGAGTTTGCCAAGGGAAGGTCTAATATTGGGGAACAGAAAGGCAAAGAGGGGAAAAGAACATGACAGACACTTTTAATGCTACCCATGAAAATGTTTTCTTTCCAAGTAACATTTTTCTATAATGCTCTCAAATTCACGTGTCTTGTAATCTGTTCTACAGATGGATAGCCATGAGGCTAAGACTTTTTTACTTCAAATCTTGCATTTCAAAATATTACTCACAATTAGGAATTTATATAATTTTATAAGGTAATGTGGTTTCTCATGAGTGAATGTTTCTATTATCATCTTCCTTCTTTTAAACTGGATACCAATGAACCAGGACCAAAATGTAGAAATATGGTACCCCCAAAAAAGTTTTTCAAGTGTGAGGTGAATTATTGGTTCTGAAGGCCAGCCATTGAAACTTAGCCATAATACTCGACACACCTCATATTTATTTCCACCTCAGAGCTGATCTTTATCGAAAGGCAGTAAAAACGAAAAACTTTAGTTGTTGACTTAAATTATAGGGAGATGTCTGTGTGATAGACTCTGTAGATAAAACAGACCATAATTTTACAATGGCAATTGACTGTTTCTTAAGATATTTGCCCAAGGGTACATTTCTCTTTACCCAAGTATATCTTTATAATATACAGATTAGGTTGCTAAATGGTTGTGTCCTTCCTTCCTGCCTTCCTTCTATCCTTTCATCCTTCCTTCTGTCTTGATAATAATTGTATTTTATTATTTGGTAATCTTCCTACAGTTTTGTCCTCTGAGCTGTGTTTGAATTCACAGTAACTAGTGATTAGTTGATTTGCTCTAGTCGTGTATTCTAATAGTGGCTATTTGGTTATTTGACTGATAGTTAGTGGACACATACTATAACCTTAAATCACCATTCAGTTTGACAGTTTAAGACTTAACATTTCTATTTGCTGCTTATGCCATATTAGCTGCTTTTGAAGACTGATATATTGAGAAGTCCAGTTTGGTGATTTAAAAAAAAAATGTTGCTTTCCTGAAATATATGGTATTGAGGACTCATAGCAAAATAATGTCGTGTATGGGCTGTAAACCTGTTTTAGAACTTGTCGGGTCATTTAACAGCAGCTGTGCTGGGGAGATATTTGATTTGAGAAGAGTTTTTGAATCTTTTTAGCCCTAACCATTCTGGTTTTGAAATGGGAAAATGGAAAAGAGTTTTAGGCAAGAGAGATATCTCAGTTTTGAAAGGCGGCATAGGTAGAAATCTGTCCATCCCTGCTCAGATTAACTAGCCTTCCTAATCTGTCCTCCCAACAGAGGACAAAGAGTCTGATGGGAAATGTGGGTTTATATTTTAGAGACACACTACAGAGGCATGAGATAGTGTTATATACCAGCTATATGCCTCTTGTCCAGCATTAATTTGGTATTGGGACTGACATTTAAATAAGTTTGCAGAGGAAGAAACTTCTTTAAATACAATTTCTTTTTTAAAAAACTATCCGCTACTTTAAAAACTACTCCCTATTGAAACTTTATTCGGTCTTCTAAAATATTTCTACCTTTTAGAGTATCTTTTTAAATGGTCCAATTTATGTAGACACCCATCAGTAATCAAGGCTACAACAGTCTTCATACTTATCAAAGAAAAAGAAAGCCTGTTTGGTCAAAAGTCTGAATAAAAGGATCCTCAAACTAACTCATTCCTTGGAAGCAATAAAAATTACGACCTTCCTTTCTTCTCCTTCCTTCCTTCCTTGGTTTGTAGTCACTCACAAATGGAGACTGTAATATTATGGTGATTTTTTAAATGTATGTGAGCTATCAGATCACACTTGAATTAGTGTTACTTTTATAAATTGAGGAAAGAGATTACCTGAGAAGTCCCTAGGAGGATGAAAAATTCTCAGGACTCTTGGAAAAGTGATAACTACTTTCCTCTTTCTAGATGTGGAGACCCCCTCCCTGGTCCCAGACACCATGTTGTAGAACACATTCACTTAATCTTTGAAGAGCTCATCGCCTCTCTTTAGGACCTGTTCTTGTTCATACATTGCAAATATGCACTTTTATGTCCACAAGGAAGACATTACTACCATCTTGAAGGGCAATGTCAATTAGTAACAGGAAAATGCAAGGTTTGCCAACTGCAGAATTGTACTGACTTTACCCCACCTCCTTTTGAACAAAATTTGAACCTTTGGGAAAAAATATTGGAAATTTTGATGAGTTTTTTTTTTTTTTTTTTTTTTAACTATTTGCTAATCATGGCTTCCTGATCCTAGGAGGGGGAAAAAAACCTCAAAGGAGAGGCTCAACAGACTTCCTGGACATCAAATAGTTTGCACAAAACAACATTCTGATGACTTGCATGTAAATAAATCGGAAACATATGAATTAAAACGTCTCTCGAAATACATATGGGTTGGAAAATAGAGAGAAGTGCTGAGAAAATGTGTTTTGGGTTTTGCTGAGCCCATGACATTCAAAAAATAGTATGAGACACTGAACAAACACAGGCATGGCTTGGCTTACCCAGCCCGAACATTAGCCTCCCAGTTCAACAGCAAATCGGTTTACCATGTGCCTAAATGCGAGCCACCTTTGGTGTGCTCCCCCACACTTAATTACTAGCAGTTTATATTTTTTCAATTAGAAACTCAAAAATAGCATCACATTTCAAGAAAATGCAAATCTTAGCATTTTCTCACTCAATTGGTGCACAGCAGACTTTTTTAGAAAATACCACAGATCATTTCACCTTTAGGAACAGTCATACTGGTATGGCCCTCTGTGGTATGACTGGTGTGCAACAGAAGGAAAGCATCATTATTAAAAAAAAAAAAACAACAAAAAACAAAAAACAGAAAACAAAAAAACAAAAGAACAGCTATCCCTGGAATTGATGTTGCCCATTAAATCAAAGTGATCAGCTACTGCAGATAAAACTCTCATGAAGATACATGGTACCCTCTCTTGACATTAGGTGGTAGCCCAGCTACAGGCTACCACACTCAGAGGTCCTATTCTTTTTCACTCCTGAGCTATGTGGCCTTCTCTGTAGGTGGTAGGAGTTTGCCTTCTCTTTTCCACAATGTACTATAGAGAGCTGATATTAGGGATTCTAAGTCCTGGGACAATTGCAAAGACCTTAGAGACCTCTTATTTTCTCCTCTCCACATCTTGTTCTTCAGCATCTGGCTTTAAGTACCGGGTGGGACCACAGGGGAGTTTAGGGAACAAAAACAGCTGGAGCTTAGGCTTTACCCACTGAAGGCAAGTCACAGAAGTGTCCTTGGACAAAATCTTTACTCTGTTCTTTGGACTAGTGCCATCATCTGAGATTACCAGTTTAAAGTTTTAGAGACGGTGGATTTTATTTTACAGGGAAATGAGTTTGGTTGTTTTAAAAACTTAAAAAAAAACATTTTAAAGTACTTTTCCTCTCAAATGGTGGTAAGAAACTTCAGTGCCTAACATGAGTAAGGTACTAGAATATAGCTCTGAACAAGACAGACATGGGATAGACAAGGAATAGACAACTCAAATGTAGTTTGAAAATGCACTGATGGGGGAACACATACTGCTGGAGTTGGACACAGGAGGGGCGCCTGTCCTACATTGGCCTGGAGGAAGCGGGGCCCAAGAATGAATGGGTATTAAGCAAGCAAAATGCTGGATCCAGGAAGAACACGGCGTATACTATTGCCTGAAAGTAGTTCGGGATGACTGGAGCTTATGGTGCCAAAGATAGTAGTAAGATGGGATGGAAAAGGTCAGCAGTGGCCAAATCATAAAGTGCCTCGTGCACCCCATTAAGGAGTTTAGATCTTATCATGACTGTAACAAGGAGCCCTTCAAAGGGGTATGTACAAGAGGTCATTGAATTTAAAAGTCCAGAGGGATAGCAGGACGACCAGGAAAACCTGGCCAGAGAAGCCAAGGGAAGCAAATCTGACTGGAAGGAAGTAGTAGTCAACAGTGTCAGAGGTCGTTGAGAGATAAAGATGACCTTGGCCTGCAGTAGCTGGGAGCTCTTGAGCAGTTCCACTGGGGTAGTGGGTGTGGAGGGAAAGTAAAGAAGTGGAGAAAGGGCACCACCAGCTACTTTTCCATCATCATTGTCACTGTTACTGCCATCATCATCATCATCACCTGAAAATGAGCATCAGGCATCTTATCTACCAGACAGAGTGAAGGAAAAGAGAATGAGACACACACACCCCAGGGAATTGGAACATATTTGGGAAAACACATCATAAATATAAAACAGAAGATAGCAACACAAGATAGAAGACATGCAAAGGGGAAAATGAGCCCCTACAAACCAATGAGATGAAACAGATCTGAACAGAACTATGAAAGAGCAGGACAATCCAAAGGCAGGATGGAAAGGGAGAGCTTTTAACAAAGTGGGTGCACCTTGATTTATATTCTGAGTTATGCCTCCTTTTCACAGTTTAGTCTGTTTGGGGGTTCTTATCAGACGGAAATGGTAGAAAACAATGTTAAAGGTGAGGTGTGCTCTTAACCTATCTGTGACTTCTGTTTAAGTGTCTCAACCTCTTTTGGGAAAATTAAAGTCGCAGACTGACTCTCTGTGGTAGTTTCATGCAGTCTTTGTTTTTAAAAGGTGGACAGAGCAACTAAGGGACAGATATCACAAGTAGAGCAAGTCAGCGATATTCATAAATTCTACACAAGTTCCTTGAGATGTTCTGCACGTCCAGTGCTGAATGTCTGGGCAGTGGCAGTGTCTGATCTTACCCATTACGTGTTATCGCCACGCGATGTCCTCTTCCTAGTAAGAGGCCGGGGGCTCACCCTCATGGGCAGTACCTTCAAGAAGCCATTCGTGGGGCGCCTGGGTGGCTCAGTGGGTTAAGCCGCTCCCTTCGGCTCAGGTCATGATCTCAGGGTCCTGGGATCGAGTCCCACATCGGGCTCTCTGCTCGGCAGGGAGCCTGCTTCCCTCTCTCTCTCTCTCTGCCTGCCTCTCTGTCTACTTGTGATCTCTGTCTGTCAAATAAATAAATAAAATCTTTAAAAAAAAAAAAAAAGAAGCCATTTGTGATTCAGAGGACAGTTTTTCTCTACAAAGATACTTGAGGTATAGCTCTTTAAGGCACTTCAGCGCTAAAAATCTGCTGTGTATACTTTTAAGTGAAGGAAGGAATTGGTCCTCGTTTACTTTGGCAATTTCTCTTGTTTGCTTAGTGACTATTTCTTGGGCACCTGCTGTGGGCAAGCCATTGCGTGAAAGGTGCTCCAGGTCACACCGTCCGCCCCCCAGGAGCCCATCATGTTTCACAGGAGGAAGGACTTCTATACTTCATAAAATTTACACATTTCTAAGGTAAAATGCTGGGAAAGTTTAGAAGATGAAATATGTTTGATGAAAATATATTGAGCTCATTCTTTGTGAAAGGATTTTGGTCCATGATCCTGTCTGTATTACATCATTAGTAGCCTTCGTGCTTGCACCTGTTAGAGACAAGAGCTGAATAGGTTGTTCACATATCAAGAGGTTTTCCATTAAAGAAAACAGACTCGTCACCATCAAAAATATGTCAAGCATCATCAGGGTTCTGAACCTGCTATACAAATGAGGTACCTTGAGGTCCGTATTTTTTCAAGGTGTTTTCTCAGCGCCGTGATCTTATTTGTACCACATCTCTGTGTAGCAGCTGATGTTATGATCTCTACTTTCCAAATAACTACCGTAAGATTGAAAGAGCGGTTAAGGACCTACCTGTAGTTAATTAATGAGCAGTAGAATCAAACGTAGAAAGACGGTCTCCTGCTCTTAGAGCACATTAGAGACCATTATTTATAGCTAGTTAACTCACTTAAAATATTTTGGCGAGGAGGAAGAATCACTCAGTTCATCTTTTTTCTTTTAAACTTCTTAACCGATTTATTGAGATATAATTGATACACAACAAATTATACATGTTTGAATGTACAATTTGGTGAGTTTGGCATACGTAGGCTCCCATTAAGCCATAAGTTCATCTCGGTAGAATGAAGAGCACTGAGTTTGCTGACAAAGAGATCATGAATGAGAAATCAGTTTTTATTTCAGTGGAAAGACCGCTCTCCTGAGAAGGCTACATTATTTGCCTAAATTTTCCATCTAGCACCTGATGGCAAGACATACTGCTTAAGAAGTTTGACCCATCATTGGTCCCCTACTACCAGAATACCATCTCCCTGCAGATGGGCCCTCATTACTATTTTTTGTGAAGGACAGCATGAAGGTTATGAGCCTGCTTACTGTGTTTTGTTTTGTTTGCATTGGTTGAGGTGCAATTCACATGACATAAAACTAACCATTTTAAAAAGAACAATTCAGTGGTATTTGATACATTAACAATGTTGAGCAACCACATCTGTCTAGTTTCAGAACATTTCCATCAGGCCCAAAGGAAACCCTTTACCCATTAAACAGTTCCTGCTGCTGTGTTCTATAAACCTGTAATTTTATCACAGTATACACAAATATACATGCACGCAGGCGCACACAAACACACACGGTAGACACATAATCCATCTCTCTAGAGATTAGGAAATTCCAGATCTACCTACGATTAGGAAATTTTCTAGACAAAGGACCTAATGTATCATAATTATATAAGCAAAGGGCTGTCTATTTAATGGATGTTTCTCCATCAGGTAGAAGAAAAAAGGAAATATCCCTTGCTTCTTTTTAACATTTCTCTGTATTTCTCTTAAGTTCTCACTTAGATAATAATTTATCAAGGAAGAAAAAAAAGATAAAAATCAATTCTGGGCCTTTTATTATGCAAAATTCCTCTTCTTGTAAAAAATTCCCTCATTAATTTCATCAACATTGAGAATTTTAAACTGCTCCCTTTATCTTAATATTAAGCAATCATCTGGATTTTACATTTCTACTTTTGAAGATTCAAATTTATTGAACAAAGTAATTTAGGTATCAAAGGTTTCATTTCTTAGATAAACATCAAAGGGACATTCTTTCTGTAATTTTTATTGTTAAAGTAATTACTGTTGTTTCTATTTATTTATACCCTTGTTAGTCCAGAAATATATTTGAGGTAGCCACAGATCTTTAAACTGTGTATCTTTAAAATTAAGAAAAATTAGATCAGATGAAAAAAGTGTCTGAAATTCAAATGGTAGAGAAAGTCAACTTAATTATATATTTTTTTGAGTGAGAGAGAGAACGCAAGCACGCACAAGGGACAGAGAGAGAGGGAGAGGCGGACTCCCCACTGAGCCTGGCGCCCAATGCAGAGCTAGATCTCATGACTCTGAGGTCATGACTGAGCCAAAACAAAGTCTGTCGCTTAACCGACTGAGCCACCTGGGCACCCTTTAGTATTTTAAATGTTCCTGAAGAGGAACTGTTTATTGGTGGTAATTTGTTCTTCTACTGCCCAGTTCCCTTTAAGGAATATTATTGCCCTTCTTTATTAAGCCCATACGTCCTCACGAAGTCTTTGAATAGGGGCACCTGGGTGGCTCGGTGGGTTAAAGCCTCTGCCTTCGGCTCAGGTCATGATCCCGGGGTCCTGGGATCGAGCCCCACTTCGGGCTCTCCGCTCAACAGGGAGCCTGCTTCCTCCTCACTCTCTGCCTGCCTCTCTGCCTACTTGTGATCTCTGTCAAATAAATAAATAAAATCTTAAAAAAAAAAAAGTCTTTGAATAACCCTGGATAATTCTCTTTACATTTATTTGGCATAAACACTTTGTACAAATACTACTCATTTACATATGTCTTCGAGTTGCTTGTTGTACATCTGAGGTCTCCCAACTGGCTCCTGATGACAACTCTAGAGTCCTTTTTTTTTTTTTTTTTTAAATGTACCAAAGCCCCTAGCCTTGTGCTAGCTAAAATCTCTGTTCACATCAGTGAATACGGCTGACTGATTTTACCTGAAAGTGCCCTGTGCGTGAGAGAGGGGCAGGTCCTTAAATGGATAACAGATAAGGAGGTGGTTGGTTAGACAGAGATATTGACAATTCTCATACTTTTTTCTTTTCATTGCCGTCTGTGCCACAGTCTTATATTTGGTAATTATTTCATGCTTTTGTTTTCAGTTGAAAAGAGTTAGGGCCATATGTTTTGGCAGAAGAAAGACAATTTGTGCTTTTTTTCCACCTCTGTGAAAGGGAGGCTGGGGTCATGAATGTACAGTGTACCATGGCGATGATTCCTGTTCAGAACTTCACCAAATTGGAAACTCACTATTCATAACAACACTCTCAGTAAGCAGAAGATGATGACATCTGTTTGAAGCATCAAATGTTAAGCTCGATGCTTCAAACCACAGCATAGAGTTCATCTTTAACTCTAGTTGACCTTAGTAGATAACATTTACTAATATAAAAAATTAGCTCTCTGGATTTTCCTTAGACCATAGGTGATTTGGAAGGACATTCTGATCAAGTGCTAACAATTCTGACTTGGGATTTGGAATGAAAAAACCAAGGTAGATCATAGCCCGCCACCTCCTGTCCCCACCCAGTCCTGTAAAAGCTCTCCCAGCTTTTGTCTCCTACTACGTAAGATGGCTGATGTGTACGACTGTTTGGATAGATAATCTGTCTCAAAATGATTCTTAAATAAGATAATGGAGACAGAAAATATTTTTTTTAAGATTTTATTTATTTGAGAGAGAGAGAGAGCATGTGTACAGTAGAGACAGCACAAGTCAGGTGGAGGGACAGAGGGAGAAGTAGACTCTCTGCTGAGCAGGGAGCCCGATGCAGGGCTCCCTCCCAGGACCCCGGAATCATGACCTGAGCTGAAGGCAGATGTTTAACTGACTGAGCCACCAGTGTCCCAGAAAGTCTTTATAATTTAAAACATTACAAAGATATGAACTTTTTATGATGACTAATTATAGAATAAGACCAAATTTCCTTTTGTACTGTTAAGTTCATGGCAAAGAAGATGTCTGGAGAAGTACATATCACCCTTGGTGAACTGTTTCTTTGATCATTCTTCTTGTCTTTGCAATATCAGTTAGAACCTTGGTCTTACTATCTTTTTTCTTTTTCTTTTTTTTTTTTTTCCCTTGGTTAGGTCTCTACTATTGATAGGGTCTTTCAGCTTTTGTCTGACACAGTTTTCTCTCTAATTCTTCTGGCTTCCTGGGAAGGAATGTTGACTTAGGGATAATGGCTCTCTGGCCCTCTGTGCTCTTTATGCACAAAGGCAATCCTGAAGACCGTGGATTAGAGGAATAGGAATAGCACGTTTAGGTTGTGCAGGGTCAAACTATAACATAGTCAGTGTTTTTATTTGGTGGTGCTTTTCCTTCTTGTAAAGCCCCCTTGTCCCCTTATACCCCCTTCACTTTTTCTCTCATTCTTTCTAAAAAGTACTTCTTGAGAAAAGATCTGAGACCTCATCATGTTGAATTGTAATAGCTCCCAGCAGATGATAACATTTTCTGATGATTGGAGGTATGTTGAAAAGTGGGTTTGTGACTGTGAAGGTTTTTCCAGGGATGTAGGATTTTATCCCTCATGGTAATGTTCATTGACAAAGGTCTGTAGCATTAAAGTTATATGTTCATTCCAATGGAATCCAAAATTATTTGAGCTTAGATCCTTCTTAAAAGACAAGCTTATTAACGTCCATTGAAGGATGTCAGCTCTAGGCTTCAGGCATCAACCTATTGGCCTTGGGTTCAAAGGGGAAAGGGCAGAGAATACTCTTAGAAAGTATGAACCATCATAGGTCACTGTCTCCACCTCCTAACACAAGCTCAGCCCTCAAACATAGAGAAGAGCACTAAAACCTGTTCTGGCAGAACAATGAATGTTTCTCTCTATTTTATGATGTTATTGTTCGTTTGGTATGTCTCTTGTGTTCATTCAAATACACACACACACACACTTGCACATATTTTCATAATATTGGTTAAACCTTGTTGTTTCTGTGGTTGGTGGTAGTCAATTGTGTTGAGATGGAATATGATCTGTTAGAAATAATTAACAATCATGAATTTGATGTGATGGGGCAGAGATCAAAGTCCTTCAGTTACATCTGGTTAAGGTTTAAAATAACTAGGTATCGTAACTGATAGAAATTGAAAGTCGTGTTCTTCTTAACAGTAACCTTTAATTTCTGATGAGCATTCAATAAATAAAAGCTTAGAAACAAATTGGTTAGGTGTTTGGAATATATTAAAGGATTGCAATGCACTTAACACCCACAGTTGTCTTATCTGTGCGGGTCCTGAGCCTGTGAGACCAAGTCCCACGTGAGTAAGTAACAGAAGGAATGCAACCAGGAAGAAGTCAGGTTTCACCTGGACCAAATTTTATGCAATTAAGTGTTTCAAGAGATCTTTCGCCAGGTGTAACTTAATCAGTTTAAGGCATTCTCAGCTAGGGCCAAGGTACTCAGAATGTTGGCAGTGGGCATTCCTGTGATACACCACGTTGAAAGTAATAGCAAACATACAGCGTCTGCTCACGTCGTGCCAAGAGCAAGAGAAATGCAGGTGTAAAAATAAAAAGAAGTATTTGGAGCCAGAGGCTAGTACCCATAGATGGAACTATATTAACACTAAACTTGAATGCTCGAAGTTGTAATGGGGTGCTTTCTATCAGTTGAGTGTCTTGGTTTTGAGGCCTGGGTCTGGTTTCACCAATAAGTGCCCCCGTAACCCACAGCAGGTCACTCGCCTTCTTTCCGACATCAGTATTATTGAACAAGAAGGATGGATACGGCATTCTCAGCCACCTGGCTGCTAGAAGGTCAGGGTGTGGATGTACGGGGCCCAGGATTCACAGAGCTGGGTGTCGGTAGGAGTCCACAAACACCCTGGAGAGAATTCTTAGCTATTAAGAGATAATGTTGTAGAATCGTGGTTACAGTTCAAATTCTGAAACAACCCTACGCGATTTTTGCCCAGTGTGCCACTTAACAAGCTGTGTGGCTTTAAGTGAGTTATGTAACGTCTCTCTTAGAGTCCTTATTTATAAAACTGTTTCAATAATCAAACAGCACTTTGAGTGTACAAAGTGAGTATATGTACTTTTTTTTTTTCCCCTGGAATAGTGTCTGGCATGTCCTAAGTAAAGTGTTAGCTGTTTTTATCTTTGTCATGATTTTTGTCATGCCAAGGGTGACAAGAGCTTGGGGCTGGCAGGCATTTGGACCAGGTCCTTTTTTGCTTCTGGAGAGCATTAAGCGATATACCATAATACATGACTTCTTTTCTTTGTTTCTAATTGGCAACTCTGTGCACGCATCACTGAGATGGTTGTAGGATAATATGTGAAAACAACTAAAAATCTCAAACGTTCTATATCACAATACACCTGTGATATCACAGTAGCGTAAGCTCCATCATACCTCTCCTGTTTGTTTTACTGTCTTAGGTTTGCAATGATAATACATTGAAAATCTTTCTAAAATAACAGGATACTGTGTAGATTTAAATTACAATAATATTATTGTACAACTATTAGTACTTCTTAGTGCTTCTTTAAAAAATCGACGCAGGATTTTTTTTTCCTCCCATGTAAATTTTTATACATCTCAAAGGCTACCTGGACTCATTTTAGTTTTAGGGTTTGAAATTTGATTGGGGGATTTGAAAAATACACTATAGCCAGCTGTATAAAAAAACATAAGAATTATCCTGACCTTTTTATTTGAGGAAAGAACAATGTAGGCTGCCCGCCCATAAAGAGCACCAAGTTTATCATAGCGCCTGGGGAGCTTGCATGCAGGAGGCGCATAATAATGGGACCAGCTCACCTTTTCACTGTGTAATCGCTGATCTTGCCATAGCCCGGGTGCACTTCTAGAGAAATGCGTTGCCTGCAGCCCACCACCTGCGCCTGCCTCCCCAGCTCTGGGGCCCGATCCCTTAAGCATCACTCAAGGAAGGCCCTTCTTCTCCTTCCTGTTGTTGTGTTTGGGGGCTTTGTGATGTCTGCCAGTTAGAGAATTTGATCGGTAAAGATACAAACAAAGAAGGGAGTGAAAACTTTTACAATTTTACTACTTCTTCACACAGAGAAGGACATTTGGTGGCTGAGAAAAATAAAACTCTTGCGTCCAGTTCCTTTACAGGACGTAGCTTCAGATTTCATGTACTGATCTGGTCACGAACAGGTCATTAAAACTGAGCTGATTATTTAGAAGAGTGGAAAAATGCATGTGATGTTTGTGCTGCGGCATATGGATGTGTGCTCCAAGTGATGTGTTCTAAATATATTACATACTTGGGTCACCTGGGTATCTCGGTCGGTTAAGCGTCTCTTAATTTCGGCTTAGGTCATGATCTCAGGATCATGAGATCAAGCCCCACATCAAGCTCTGTGCTGAGCGTAGAGTCTGCTTAAGATTCTGTCTCCCCCTTGTCCTCTGCCCCTCCCCTACTCCTACTTGTGCACATGTGCATGCATGCTGGTGTGCTGTATCTTAAAATAAATATATGAAATATTAAAAATATATATAATATACTTAAGGGATTTCTTTTAGGGGGATCATATACATATTTTTGTGATGAATAGAGCAGAGTGAAGTCAGGTAATTGTTTCTTAGTGGAAAAAATAGGAATATCCTATACACTAATGCTACATTTTATACATGTTTAGGTAGTTGTGATTTTTTTTTTTTTTTCAGACTACCTATAAAGAGAGTTTGGGGGTGGGGACCTTCTTACCAGAAGTGATTTTACGGCATTTAGAACTTTTGGTTAATTCTTGTATAAGCTTTATGATTTCAATAGCCTATGACCTTTGAAATTTTCCATTTATAATTAAATATCCATCAGTTTGTCAGTATACTGAAGGCCTTTATATGTTATCTTTAAAAAGATTTCCTATTTATGTGACAATAATGCAAATTCGCCTTTAACCATCACCTGGAAATGAAGTAGGATTTTTCTATCACTAGTAAACATTCCTTGACTTGAATCCACTGTATGGAGAATATACCAGGTGAATAATTTTTATTCCTGGAGTTTGCTGTTGGTTTTGGTTTTTTGCACTCTCAGATTATTTACTGCCTGACTGTTCTATGCCCTTGAGCATTATTAACTGCCTTTAAACCTTATAATAACTTACTCAACTCTGTTACTTGAATCTGTTTATTAACCTTTTATGCCATTTTACTGCCCATTAGAATATTTAAGTTATAAAGTTTTAAAAAGACTTTAGAAAGGAGAGTGCCAAGAGGACTGGATACAAAATCAGAGGCCCTGGGCTCTGTCCAGGCCCTTGGGTAAGTCCATTAACCTCTTCCTTTGCTCATTTGTAAAATAAGATTGCAAGCACTTGAGCTTTAAAAATATGATGCCAAAAGGCAGGACAGAGGCAGCAGGTTGAAAAGTAACATGAAAAGAGAAAGGAGCATCTGTGAAGAAGTCATATAAAAAAAGATTAAAAAAAGGAAAAGAAAAAGTAATAAAAATGAAGTGAGAGTAGAATAGAGGGACCCAATTACCAATAATGTGAAAGCACATGATCAGAAAAACTTAAACATCTGTTCAACTTTTATTGTCTAGAAAAAGTGATCACACCATGTCTAACTATAATTCCTTTGCCAAAGACACTAGGGGCCAAGGACAAAATTGCAGTTGAAGAATTTCTTTTGCTTCCTCCATATCCAGAAACCCAGAGTCACAGATACTCTTGCCTCGTGTTCCACTTGGTACAATTTGCAGGAATTATGGCAGATGGTTGTAAAAGGACTTTAAAAAATATGTCATAGTACAAGGAACTCTAAACATAATAAATAAAACTAAATGTCCTACCCTTCAGTAGCATCAACATTTATTAACACCAGCTGTATGCTAGGGACTAGGGATACCTAGAAATTGCCTCTCCGACTCGTCCACCAAAAGAGTTCTTGCTTTTGCAGCCTAAAGGGAATATCAAATCTTAAATGAGCTGGCATTATTGTCATAGCTGCTCTAACAGAGGGTGACACACACAGCCCAGCAGGACTTTTCACAGACAAGCACGACTCTAGGCCGGTGCTTCCAACAGAACTTTCTGCTGTAGTGGGAAAGTTCTATGTTGGTGCTATGCAGTATGGTAGCCAGTGGCCGTATATGACCATTGAGCACTTGGCTCCTGTATCTAGTGTGACTAAGGAAATGGATATTTAAACTTTATGTAACTTTAATTAAGTTTAATTCAAATAACTATATATTACTAATGGCTACTTGACTGGATAGCCCCATTCCAGACACTTTTAAAGATAAGCCATGACTAGCACTTACAACAAGATGTGAGTAATGCTACCATTTACTGAGTGCCCACAACTGATTAAGAATTACGCTTGACAGGTAGGATCTCTAACACTCACAAAAAGAATAACCTTGTTTCACAAGTGAGAAAACTAAGACTCACAGTATCACCAGCCAGCTCACAACTACTTGTGAGAGCTGGAATTGGAACCCAGTTGGTCTGGTTCCAGAGCTGGGTCATTTCTGCTATGACGCCAAGTCTTTTTCTGAATTCTCTGGAGATTGCCTCTTTTAAGTACATCTACCCCCTCTTTATGGATCAGTTAGCGATGTACATTTACCTTGGTTACGTGGCACAATTATAGGGTCCGTACTCACTCTTCTGAATACGGAGGTACCACTGCCCGTGAGCCCTTCATTTTTCTTACTAGAACCCATGTCCTTCAAACAATATTTTCAGAGTTGAGGGTCCAGCCCTGTTGCCTGAGTAGTGAGCTGATCCACCTCCAAATACTTTTCCCCATTTGATGCTGGGAAGCATCAAAGCATATGCCTACCTTTGTGAATGCTTGGCATTTGACTGTTTTGCTGTCGTAGTTTAGAATATTTGTGAAATCTGCCAAGGTCTAAACTGCTAAGCGAGCCTTGCTAGCACATGGGCACCGGAGGCATAATTTAGCTTTGTTATTTTCCACCCATTGTGGAGCATACAACAACTGTCTTTAAGAGTCTGAAAGTCTCGACTACAATGTTCCAGTTAGTCTGAACTTTTTTCTTTGCGAATTCTATACTCCCATGGTACTTGCAGAATCCCAAAGGGGTAGTAATGGTAAGGAACGTTGAAGGTGAATCGTGTATCCTACTAGTTACCATCCAGCCTCCCTCAATCCCACACCTCATGACACAGGACCTGTAGCCACTTCTCTTTGTCCTCTTAGAGCTTATCTCCCCACTTGAGGAAGCAAGTAACATTACTACAGATTGGTTTTACTATGAACGTGTTTTATCACATTTTATTTTCTTAAAAAGCAATAATGATATCCCCATCAGAATATTTCTATAGGGGCGCCTGGGTGGCTCAGTGGGTTAAGCCGCTGCCTTCGGCTCAGGTCATGATCCCAGGTCCTGGGTTCAAGCCCCACATCGGGCTCTCTGCTCAGCAGGGAGCCTGCTTCCTCCTCTCTCTCTGCCTGCCTCTCTGCTTACTTGTGATTTCTCTCTGTCAAATAAATAAATAAAATCTTTAAAAAAAAAGAATATTTCTATAAACCGTGGTCAAAGTACAGCCTTATGTTGATAGTTTAAAAAGACCACTTCTTTCTTTTTTTTGCTTTTTAAGAGCAAGGAATTGCTTTTTATGGAAAGAATATAGACTCTGATGACCCATTTAAATCCTGCCTTTACCACTTGATTAATGTTTAATGTAGAAAAGGTGGGTTAACGTTCCTGAGTCACATTTTCTCAGATAATAAAAACAGTAGCAGCACAAGATTAACCCTATTGTCTGATGGGTTTTTTTGTTTTTGTTTGTTTGTTTTTGGCTTTTTTTTTTCCCATGCTTAATACGTGCCACATACTCTTCTAGTAGTTACATACACAACATACCATTTTATTCTCGTAAGAACTTTGCATAGCAGGTTCTGCCATTCCCATCTTATAGGTAGGAATCTGGAGGTCAGACAGGTTAAAGGACCAGGTCCAAGGTTGTCTAACTGATTAATGGTGAAACTTGCAGTCACACCCAGGCTGGTCTGGACCAATACAATTGACCTCTCTACCATACTTCAGCCCTGTGAAATAGGAATGATGATATTCATAATAACCATCTTGTATGACCCTTAGGAAAACCAGAAGTAGAGTGTGTAGAGCTCCGTGCATAAAAGCTATTCCACAAGAGACCCTAAACAATTGGCTCATTGTTATTTTTTAAATCTTCATAAGTGAAACTGATCTGCCAAGACAGATAAAAATGAGAACATCAAGGGGAAAGGTAGAATATGCATTGTGCTCCCTTCATTTTGCAAATTTGCTTGGTTTTCTTCTGGCCTAATAGGCAGAGATTCTATTTAAAAGAAGGTATCATATTATTTCTTTGATGACTGAGCAAAGGAGAACCAGGAACATTGGGTGGAACAGCTAATGTACTATAGTAATTCCTCTCAAATTACAACAAACATTAAATATGTAAAATGAAAAAATATATATTTTTAATTTTTTATCAGAGCAGGGTTTTTGGTGTTATCTGGAGAGATTGGTTAAACTCAGAATTTCTATATTTATGATTTTGAAATGTAAGAGAAAAGATAATAGTGCTAAATTTGGGCATAAACTATACTTTGCTATTAGCTCCCTATGAAACTTTTATTCCACAAGCAGTTCACAAAAAGAGCAGTAGCCTATGAGCTTTGGCCAAGTTTCCTCATTTCCAATTCTGCAACAAAAATTTCACCCTTCTTTGGTTTCTCTAGTGAGAGGAATAAGAATGCAAAAGTCACCTTGATCTAAGCTACCTTATCAGAGAAAAACTAAGTATAGATTTTTGTTTCCCTTTAGACTTATTCTCATGTTTCAGAGGTAGGGTCACTTCAGTACACTGAACTAGAGTTTGGGATTTTTTCTTTCATTTTTCACTGGCCTGATATTTTAATATTAGTCATTAAAATGACTCCAACTATTTGGAGATATCTGGGATGTTTATCATTGTCCTGTTAAATAAAAAACTATTTTAGTTAACAAATACTTGCCATCTTTCCAGTTACCTAAAATAGTAATAATTAAAACTAATTGGATGTGAGCTTTTCTTATTGAATTTAGTATCTCTATTAAATACATTATTGAAACCCATACTTTGGAGTCTTTTCATGGAGAAATTGGCAAAATATTTGACTGAAGTAAAAATAACAATGCAGCTTCCTGGTCATCCAGGTGATTAGAGATGAAAACATTAAGGATAAAGTGAAGGATGAATGTTATGATCAGTCTGTTTTTGTAAATATCATCTTCTATCTCCACCACC
Organism: Lutra lutra; assembly: GCF_902655055.1. NCBI lineage: Eukaryota > Metazoa > Chordata > Mammalia > Carnivora > Mustelidae > Lutra > Lutra lutra. The sequence continues at coordinate 20,151,765 of NC_062289.1, forward strand.
ATTTTTAAAGAAAGAGCAACTGCTTGTTGTGTATGTCTAGCAAATTGCAAATCTTGAATGGTGGCTTTTACCATTCCATTTTTGAATTCCTTATAATTAAAATGAGGGGGGAGCCGAACCAAATAAATTTTTTAATTCCTTCTATTTTTAAAAAGGATAGGGGTGTCTGGCTGGCTCAATCGATAGAGCATATGACTCTTGATCTCGGGGTTTTGAGTTTGAGTCCCAGGTGGGATGTAGAGATTTCTTAAAAATAAAATCTTTTTAAAAAGTATAATAGTTCTGTTCATGGGTTACATTTCTCTAAATAATTCTGTAGGCTGCTCACCTTAAAAATAAGTTTTGTGGTGGGAAAGATGGAGTACGTTAAATGGAAAGAGAATAACATTTTACCTGATCTGTAAATTTACGGTATAATGAAAATTTGTAAAATATGCAGAAATTGCCTTTTTTCTATAAACATGGCCTATTTCTTGATAATAAGACTTTCCTGTTATCTAAAAAGTGTTCATTTGACCATAACACCAGAAAAATAGAAATTATGTAGTATAATATATCCTAAAAACTTTGTAAGCCCATAGATATTTGTTATGCAGGTGGTACTTATGAATTTGGGATGAGTAATCTTACTCTCAGATCTTTGAGTTTGATCGTAATTCATAGTCCAAGAGCCTCCTTGTATGCGGGCAGAATTACCAAAGATTTATCCTTTTCTCCCGGAAGAAATATCAAGTAATTCTGCCCACATTGGGGAAAAAAAGGTGAACCTCATTAGGTGCCCTCAGATGGTATTGACCTAATCATAGGCATATTTAAAGATATTGTAGTAGAGTATAATTAAAATTAAACTATATATTATCCTAAAGAACTTACTCAAATTGTTTTAAAATATAAAGTGATTCCATAATAGGGGTCAGAGTTTATTTTCAGCTTTACAGTAAATATGCTGATCTCTAAAATTTGGGACTGACACATAGTATAGCTGTCCGTCTAGCAGCCCGGACCGTAGTTAATGGTGGTAGGTATAGTAGCTGTATTGAGTTCATTCTGTCATTAGAATGACATATTCTAATTTTCAATTTCCCAGTTTTCTAGACAGTAATGTTTATTTCATGTTTTTAGCCTACTCTCAAGACCTTCTCTAAATACATCCAGTAGTATTTCCCGAACTAACTGTTTATTAGCTGTAGATAGTTCTCAAGAAAATACTGGGTTTTACATGACAAAACTTTCAGGATATTGATTTGTTTGGAGATTTCCTGGTTTAAGGTTTATTCTTTGTCTCTTAAAGATGCTTAAAAAAGATGTCTTCCTTATTGTAAGCCCTGTGGAAATAGAAGCAAATAGGCATTTATATATTGAAAATTCAAGGAGAATTACAAAATGAAATGAAATATAGCCCACGAAATAGGGGGCTTGTCTTCCTCCTTGACTGCAGAAAACCCTTGTTTTCTAACGTGTGCCTGGATTCTTCTGGTTTGTTTTTGTTTTGTTCCGTCTCCAGGACCTCCCAATTTTCAAGGGCACTGTGGGGCACATGTAGCATTTATTTGATGTATGTATGTGTATGCATATTTTCCCACATCTGTCTCTGTGGACCTATCCTTTGTGAAATCCTAAACCTTGTATTAATGCTTAGTTTGTGATTCATGGTGTTCTGAGAGCAATTATATAATTTTTCTTAGGGTGTTTATTCGGTGCTCTGTTAAAAAAAATGGGAGTATTTTTTGGTAACTCTGCAGTTGCCTTTTTATTGGTGAATTTCTCTTTCTTTTACTGTGACCTGAGAATATCACTGTAGGCTCACTGCCAATTTTGTGCGCCGCTGCCTGCTTCAAAATGGAGGCAGGAAGGTATCCATTTTCATCAAGAGGATGACAGTGTTTCAGTCTCTCCGACCATCTGGAGAGAGGAACTTTCGGAGCAAAAGAAAATAGGGATTTGAAAAAATTATATTTAGCAGAAAAGGCAAGGGGGGAAACCAATTAAAGTTAAACTATACCTTATGAATTTATGCTTTTCGACTATGCTGCCTCCTTTAGAGGAAACATAAACAAGAAAATACACAGGCTATTTTTATAAAGGACTGGTTCCCCAAATCTCATGAGTATTAGTAAACGAATGTTCAGTAAATTAGGATTCTGGCACACTTTTTTAAGTTTATTGCACACACAAATGTAATAAGAACTATAAAGGGGTGCTCCCCCCTCTTCCTGTGTACATACCAATTGTTGGTGGTCTATGCAGATCTGGGCTTTTAATGGTCTTTTTCATGCATCTCTGCAAAAAGCTGACACTATGGGAATTTAATATTCCAAGATGTATTTGTCACTTTCTGTGGTCTGGATAGCGCATTCGTTTTCTCTGTCTCTGTCTCCTTCTCTCACATGTGAACATTTTAATTGAAAGGTAGAGTACAAGGGAGAGACTTGATGCGTGCCCTTCCGTTTGCACCTTTCATGACCTCAGAGACCATCTCTGTTTAAAAAAAAAAAGATGCTTGGATAGGACAACCCTGTGGGTATTATATAATATATTTAACTAGACATAATTTGCAGTATTCTTGCCTACAACTGGAAAATATCCCCCGCCCCTGGTTTTCCAGTCACACAAATCTACTCAGCATTTTTGTTGTTGTTGTTTGTTTTTCTGTGTTATGAAAGGGGTAGTGTTGTAGAGTTTGATCAGATTTGGAACGGACATGGAAATGTAGCATTTTGTGCCTTCTTCTTATCACGTAACGGACCTTGAGGTGCTTTGGTCAATGCAGCAAGCAACACTAAATTGTCTCTCCTTCCTCAGGTTTATGCTCCATCAGCAAGCACTGCCGACTACAATAGGGACTCGCCAGGCTACCCTTCCTCGAAACCAGCAGCCAGCACTTTCCCTAGCTCCTTCTTCATGCAGGGTAAGATGCTGCCACTTCTGCGGGGAAATCCACTGGGCAGAATCTCCCTGGGTCTTTTCAGGTCGTGTATGGGGCAAAAGACTGCTGAACTGATCCTCAACAAATGGAATATTAGGCAAGTGGAGAATATTGAAGGTCATGCCCTTCTTAGGAATTGAATTCATTAAAAATTCATCAATTAATTAAAACTCGACAAAGACCTATTTTTCCAAATCAAAGCCCCTTGAGCAACGATGAGTTAAGATTAAACTGGTTGACTTCACTGAGAACTGACACTTCTTGGGGGGGATGGTCTTCTATGACAGATCATTTCTGCCTCTTTTCTCCCCAAGAAGAACGTGTGTGTATTTTTAGCATCCTGGATTTAGCCAACTGGGAACAAATTGTCCTTATGTATAACTTCATATAAAAATGTTAGCCACTTATTAATTTATAAGTAAGAACAAGAACTTCATTTAAGATGAAGCAACCTATCTCAAGACTAGAATATTATTTCATTACACAACGGAATCTCCACCCAAACATGCTAATTGATTTAGGGTGAAAGACCCAGCTTTCGTCCAAGACAAATGGAGAAAATGACAGTTTCACAGTAGGTGAAGTGTATTTATTCTTTTAATCATGGAATTTATTTAATGAAATGTACATGGATATGTACCCCTGAGCTTATAGTCTTGCCACTGGTAGCATGGTTCCTTTCTGCTGCTCGGAAGTGACTGAATAGTTAGGATGACACCAGCTGCGTGTAAGAACAGACTGTCCAGAGATTGCACGTGGGGCTTCATCCCTGATAACCCTGTGGCATTTATTGTCAAAATAGGATGATCTTGTTGCCAAGTTAATACTCTGAAATATAGACATGGAATTTACCAAGAATTCCTGTACCTGTATGCAGAACTTTTACCTCTTTTTGCCTGCGTGCAAAAACCTTTTTTGAGTGTGCCTTGGCCATGTGCCCTGGGATTTCCTTTTCGTGCTGCTCCAGGAAGGGCCATGTCACGGGAGGGGGAGCACCCTTGGAGCAGCCTGGTGTCTCATTTATCTTGCAGTGGACATACTCAAAATCATTCTGATTAAAAGGAAACTGATTTTCTTCCCCTTCAGAGTATGAGATTTTCCAGGTTGCTAGTTCACATGTGAAATTCCATGGAAAATCTATAAAATTGAATCAAATGGGTCTCCCAGGAATGGATAGAATTTGTTCCACGCATAATAGAGCTCATGTTCATAAGGGCCCTTTATCTTTCTTTGTGACCTGTCCTAGGTGTAACTCACCAAGGGACCCAGCAGGGTATGTCACTTGAGGGCATCCTGGGCTGTGACAAAAGGCACAGCGACCACTTGGGCCCCGCTCCCCTCTTTGACGACCAGTCAGAGCAGCTGTTCTACTGATGCTTATCGAGATTGTCAATTCAAGGACTCACCACTCACAGCAGATTTTCACGGAGAAAATTGACAGGAGAGATTTCTTCTACCTGTCTTCAGGAAGGTGCTTGCTTCAACTGTGCACACCGCATGGGAGGTCAGGTAGAGGAAGACAGAAAACAGGCTCTGCAACCATAGTAGACCACGCAGAATATGGGGAACAAACGTGCTTTTCTGCATATGAATACCCAAAAAGGCAAAACAAATTTTTTTTGAGTTGACATTTATGATGAGCACAATTAATCTGCACACATCTAATTCTATTCTTTCAAAACAACATTATGCCAAGATCATGGGATGTGATAAATATTAATTTACTGTGAAAAGCATAATTTATGTAAAGTACGTATTTTTATAAGTCTGCATTGAGTAGAGTGTTCTGTGTTAACAAATCCTAAATGTATTTCCATATAGTGCACCATGTGGTCAGAATGTTTCAGGAGGCTCTTGTTCAATGATATATATTCCCAATTTATTTGTCATTGATGCCATCTATTTGAAATGTTAGGGCCTTAACTTCGTCTTTGGGATTAAGGTGACATCTACACTTCCACAACCTGAAAGCTACATCTTAAGTGCATGAATAATATCTTCTAGAAAGTCCTCTATTTTCCCATTAGGATCACTGAAACAGTACCTCGTGATCCCCTCTCACACCGGCTTCCTTCAGTGATGGGTGTCTGGTGCTCTGAGAATTCAGGTCTTTTAAAAACAGGCAGTTTGGGTGAAAGATCCTCGGAGACTTTCAGGAGCATATTTTTTCAAAGATTTTATTTATTTATTTTGACAGACAGAGATCAGAAGTAGGCAGAGAAGCAGAGAGAGAGAGAGAGAGAGAGAGAGGAGGAAGCAGGCTCCTGCTGAGCAGAGTGCCCGATGCGGGGCTCGATCCCAGGATCCTGGAATCATGACCTGAGCTGAAGGCAGAGGCTTTAACCCACTGAGCCACCCAGGTGCCCCTCAGGAGCATATTTTAAACTCACTACCATGTGACCTCATTTTTCACTTGAATTTCTGTCTTCTGATTAAAACTCTTAAGTGGGGACGCCTGGGTGGCTCAGTTGGTTAAGCAGCTGCCTTCGGCTCAGGTCATGATCCCAGTGTCCTGGGATTGAGTCCCACATCGGGCTCCTTGTTCTGTGGGGAGCCTGCTTCTCCCTCTGCCTCTGCCTGCCACTCTGTCTGCCTGTGCTCTCTCTCTCTCTCTCTTTCTGACAAATAAATAAATAAAATCTTTAAAAATAAATAAATAAAACTCTTAAGTGGTCAGAATCTCAGATAGGATCTTTTTTTTTTTTTTTTAAGAAATCTATTGATCATTCCTCCCTGTCCTGAAACTATTCCAGTTTTTGGAATTCTAACTTCTGGATTTAAAAGCTCAGTGAAAAAAAAAAAAAAAAAAAAAAAAGCTTTGTGGTATATAGTGTTGGATTTAACTTGCCTATTGCCAAAATTTTCAAAAGGCCTTTATTATGTAACATAGATTGTGAAAATAATCTTATTTTCAAGGAGGCAGTGCCTGCTATACTGTGAATACCCGCTGATGATCTGTATTTTCAGCTGGCACTCAATAATTTCGGTAGAACTATTGAAACAAGGGCAAATTTGACTTCAGTAATGACATAGATGCCCACCCACCCCACCCCCACCAACCACCTTCGTTTTGAGAAACCCAAACCGAATATCAGTGATCCCTAAGAGTAACTTCTAGGCCAATAGACCCAGAGAAGAAAAAGAATCTAAAAAAAGGTTTTTAATATGGTATTAACAAAGATTAACTTAATACTGAAGGGTACTTCATATAATGTCCACATCATTTTAAACCTCTTTTTAACATACAGTTTTATAAAATCTAGAACCTCTTAAAATTGTCCCCGGTGTAACATCTACCTTATGATATGTGTGCCCTTTCAATGGCTACTGAAGGCTTAAGGTAGCAATAGAGCTATGCACCAGAAAGCGAATGTTAAGAAAGAAAACTCGGAACTATATATATCTGAGACTCACATTTCCTATAAATTATAATGTAATTTCAACTTTAATTCTACCATGTACGTAATAAAAAGGAAATTTGATCTTTTAAAAAATCTGAGATGTTCTTTTTCATTATCTCTTTATCTGCATTTAAAAAACTTGTAAACTTGTCAACTCTATAATGTGTTAAGTATTTTATTTTCATCACAAAATTTAGGAACATTTAACTGTTCGTTTTCATAGAAAAGGAGGTCAGGGGACTTTTAGAAGAAGTGTTTTCTTTAGTATTGTTTACCTGGCTGACTTGACATAATTCTACACAGAAATGTGTTCTGTCCTCTTATGGCTGAATTTTTACTAAGAACGCTGCCTATGGTAAATATTTACATTTGTTGGCAATATAGAGCCACTCGGGGAAAAAAGAAGGATGACTGTCTTCTGATGTAATCAGCAAAACAGCACAAAGATGAATGCACAACGGGTAGCCATTTTCAAGTATATGAAAAAATCCTATTCTGTAGGGCAAGGCTGAATGCCTCCGAAAAGTCATGGTTTTCTTTGTCCTTTACAGATGGCCATCACAGCAGTGACCCTTGGAGCTCCTCCAGTGGGATGAATCAGCCTGGCTACGGAGGAATGCTGGGCAGTTCTTCTCATATTCCACAGTCTAGCAGCTACTGTAGCCTGCATCCACACGAACGCTTGGTAAGGCAGATGGACGTGGTTCTGGGGACAATACCGCTAGTTTGCAAAATCCCATTCTCCCACCTTTCCGTGCGTGTACACAGGATTCTGTCATGAATGTAGAAACGGTGTAACCCATCGTTCTTAGAGTTATCTTGTTTCTGAGATCAAAGACAGAACACATCATCTTTGGAAGCCCTTGTGGCTTTCCTTTGGCATTGAACTTCATGGGGTTTTGTTCCGTGCTTTCTTTTATGACACTGTTAGCCTCCTTTGGACATAAATATATGCTGTATTTGAGTTGTACAATTTCAGCTATGGTGGATCCTTGTCATTTATTTGTTTACTTTCCGTAGTTTTGAAGAGTGTACTGCAGGGGGCAGAGTGGCAGTCAGTAGACTGAGCGTAGGTGGCCTGCATCTCCCATGTGCATTTCTACTTCCCCTTACCGGCTTCTGTCCCTGGTGACAGCTTTGACCCGTGGTGCCACACCCAAAGGAAAGAGTTCCTGTTTCCCATACACGCCACTAGTCACAGCGACCAGGAGCTTTCTGTATAGATCAGATTCCCACTTTTCAGTGGTTTAGCTGTAATTCCACGTTACAGCTAACATGATGCTCCATTGCCTCACTCAGTTGAAAACTGCCGAACTGCAGAACATTATCTTGTTGCATTACTGAAGGGCTCACTCTGCCCATAGCCTAAACTCATCCATCCTAGCGTGTCCCTTTATCTTGGAGGAAGGAGCTCATCTGAGCTTTTCCAGCCTCAAAACTCCCACAGCCCAGAATCCACTTAGGAACTTGAGTTGAGCATTACAGGAGACCATGAGTTAGGTTTGAGATGCAGGTAAGATGGGACTGAGTCCCTTGTGCAGTCATATAACTTTAAAAATGTATGAAGCTATAATCCTACAAATACGAAAAAGGGTCTAAACAAATCCAGTGGTCCTTCATGGTGCTGGGTCACTATACATCTCTAAATTGCCCCTTGTTCTCCTAAAACTCAGGTTCACGTGTCTTTCTCTGCTCTGCGATAGGAAATAGTACTTGCTGGGCTTCTGTGATCTTTCCTCTCTTTGGTTCAAACACTAGAGACATAGAAAAGGTGACTTATGTTCTCTTCTGGCAACATAAATATTCCAGAAGTTACAGTCTCTGATACCCTTGAAAGATACTTATCTAGTGAGTCCTGGTGATAGAGACACTGTGGTCAGTTAACCTATCTGTTCACAAGAGGCAAAAATAGTGGAGATAGAATTGGTCTTCTTATATCATCTGCCAAGTTTGAATGTGTAAATCAACCTATCTCCAATTTCAGCACATCTTCAGTAAATAGCAAATGATTTACTTGCATGTTTTATCTTCTCCCACCTCCTACTTGGAGGTATTAGAGTGAAAGGCTAGTGAAATATCAACTATTATTATACTATAATTTCTTTTTGGCCAACATCTTTATTTCCCCATCATCATTTTCCACTTCTCTAAGGAACTCATGATCAAAACTACATCTGTCCTATGAGCAAGGAAAATTTTGATTACAACTAAAAGATTTTGGCAGTATACTAACATAACATGGAATGTCAGTCCTTCTAAGAGTTGTTCATTTGACATTTATTTTTGTTCTTTCTTCCTTTCCTTATCATACTGTAGAATTTTGATGTAGGTAGTTTGATTTTATCCCAATCAAATTCACTGCATGGGCGGAGGTATCTTTAAAGTGTGCTCAAATGCATAAAAAGTGTAATTTTAAAAAGGAAACCAACTACATTCCTTTTAGAAAAAACTTTGCTGGGGCACCTGGGTGGCTCAGTGAGTTAATCCTCTGCCTTCGGCTCAGGTCATGATCTCAGGGTCCTGGGATCAAGCCCCACATCGGGCTCTCTGCTTAGTGGGGAGCCTGCTTCCCCCTCTTTCTCTGCCTGCCTCTCTGCCTACTTGTGATCTCTATCTGTCAAATAAATAAAATCTTTAAAAAAATTTTTTGCTAAAACCTTAAAAACCAATACAATATTATCAACCAGGAAGAAAGATCCTTTTGCAGGAATAACCCAACAGGTTGTATCAGATGCTATATTTGTAATGTCATTTATCCAACACCGAACATGGCTTTTTTATTCTTAATATGATTATTTAGCAGATCTTAGAGATTAAGGGTTTGTTTAAAAAAATGGTAAATGAATTAGGTCTCTGGTAATGTATCCTAATGAATTTTCTCACTGATAGGGAAACTGTTAGATTATTATATCTAGTAATCATTGTAATTTCAGTATTAACCAATTGGAAATCTCTCGCTGAAATGCCTTTCAGGAATCTGACACTGATTGAGAATAATTGGAGTACGCAGTAGGTACTTAGTGTCCTTTCACTGGAAAATAATGGTAGTTGCTCCCAATTTTCATTTATAGCTTTTGACCAGTCTCACACAGAACAAAAGAATAGTTTGAGAAAAAGAAGAGTGTTTTCCTTGTATCATTTTGGGTATAATTTGGCCAACTTAGTATTGTCTCTGAAGGTACAACATTTTAGAAACATTATTGCCTCCATTGTGGTAGAATGTGTAATTGTAAAGCTTCAAATCCACACATTCCAGTAGCAACTGTCAAGTCACCAATTTCGATTCTTTAAATCCCCTTTACAGCTTTAGTTTCTACAACACAATCCCACAGCTAATCGCTACTATGTCACAGATCCACATACAGAATCACTCGGAAGAATGGAGTTTGTGGTTAAGCTTTGGAATGGGTTGCTGTAGAAGATTTAAAGTTGGATTGACTTGGCAGAGTTTTGTTTAGAAATAGGATAGAGACCTCCGTCTGGCATGGTTTAGGCATGGTCTTTGCCCCACAGAGTGAAATAGTCCTAGGAATCTGGAATTTTAATATAAAAGAGTTCTGAATTTTTTGTAACATAAACCCTTACCCTGGTGATTCTCAACCAGGTGTGATTTTACCCCCTCAGGGAACATTTGAGAATGGCCAAAGACATTCTTGGGTCTTCCAGCTGGTAGATGTCACTGGAATCTAGCATGTAGAAGGCAGGGATACTGGTAAGCATGCTGCAAGATGTAGGAAAGACCCCCACAGCAAACAGTTACCTGGCATAAAAGAGTAATGGTGCCAAGGTTATAAAATTTCCCTGAGCCCAAAGCATGACTTTATTCTTAGTATGTGCCACCAATGATTATATTTTCTAATCTTTGAATTATCAACCCATGGGTTGATCAAAGCATCACTAATAGAAACATTTTCAATACTTATTCTGTCTGTTGGCCTACAAATATGCTGTAATCGGGCATCATAAGTAAAAATATTTCAGTAGTGGGCATGTAAAGCCATTATGCTTTCTCAGTCTCCCCTTTCCACATGCAAGCAGGCAGGCAGTAGCAATAGCCGGAGGTAGAGAGGCAAAAGAGACCTCTCATTCTTGGTCCCTAAATATTCTAAAAGAGACATTATTTCACACATCAGTGATAGTCTCTGTGGTGTATTTATTATATCTGAGTGATAGTAGTTTTCAGGATACTTTTCCTTGTATAAGGAAATAATAAATTAATAAATTTATCATATTAAATTATAATTTATAATAATAAATAAATAATGATAAATCTCATTAATTTTTTTCAGCATTCTATTTTCTGTGAGTCTCTAAAAATAACTGATTTACATGGATTGCGTTCGTTTCCCTATTAAAATCGATGGGGAAGAACCTTTCTTATCATTCTCCAAACTCAGTATTAACCCTCTGTCTGTTAAATCCTGAATTATTGCCCATTTTACACCATGTTAAAAGCGTCTAGAAATCCTCCCCAATGTGGAAATCTTTTTCCCATTTGACCCTGTGGTTATATAGTCATTTAAATATTTTTCAAAATTCTTTCCTCTGTTTTGATTTTTGCATATCTGGGACTGATTTATACAGTTTCTGGGTTCTTCAGAAACTCAGCACAGAATAGCATTGTGTAGAAATGAATGCAGACCATTTCTTTCTTTCAGTTTCCTTCTTTCTTCTATGTTCAGTTTCTTTTTCTTTACTTTATTACGGTGTTTAGCTGTCAAGCAGAAATAGTGGTTCCAAGTTTGGTGTTCCGTGGCTTATCCAGTGTTTTGGGTTAGCTGTACTATGCAATGGGCTCATTCTGTCATTGTTTGGAGAAAAGTTCGTGGGCTGCTTGGGGCATTTCGTTAGTGGCAAGTAGGAATGAGTTTAACAGGTGGTCTAAGGAGTTTTTTGGTGAAGCACAGAGGTCCATGAAATTAAAAAGTTTGAAAAGCCTTCTTGGGAAGTGGGAAAGACTTAAGGGTATCATCTCAACTTTTTTTACTGACGTTGATCTTTCATTTGGACTGGTTTGAATGTGTAGAGGTAACATTGTCAAAGACATCCACCATGTCATTGGCAGATCTAACGTAGGTTCATTTCCTAGATTGTTTAATTCTCTTTCAAATAAGTGGTATTTCAATCCACTATTTATTAAATGCCAACCGATAACCAGTTGTTCATTGAGAATATAAGAAAATTATGTGTTCAGCACTCAGCCGTAAGTTGTGAGATGCAGAGGTGTAAGCTCTGTTCCCTCCCCTTAAAGAGTTTACAGTCTAGGTGGAAATGCACTTGAAAGAGGAAGCAAGGAAAGGCAGCATATAATTAAGTGTTAAATGGCACAGCACAGAATGTGAGTGCATTAGGGATTCAGACAGAAGAGATTGTGCAAGAGTTGGAAGTAGGAAGGAATACTAAAGGAAGAGGTAGAACCCAAGATAGGCCTCACAAAATTAATACAGAAATACCAAGACACTGGCGTTTCACTCCTACAAATAAGTGCCTGGGCTTTAAGCACCCCTGACTTTTAGCATCATATTCAATCTCTAATTTTAATTGAATGTCCATGGCTGATTAATATATTACCCACAAGAAAAAAATAGAGTTTAGCCAAAATAGTTTTCCCTTACATGTCTATAACACATTCAAATACCTATGAGAATAACATTTTAAGCTACTTTTTTATCTTGGAAAAGAAAATAGCTTGATGTGTTTTGGTAAATAACTGTGTCCCTGTTGGTGATCTGCTCATTCCCAAGCAGATGGATTGCCACTTTACAGGTACTGTGATATACCCCCAAGAAAAGCAGCTTTGTTGGACCACAAGGATAATAATTGAACTCAAGACGAAACATTAAAACAAATGATTCTATGAAGATGTTCTTTTTTCATAGCTATCTGGTAGATTACTAATGAAGAAGACACATAAAGAGCTCACATTAGTCTTTCTCAGTTCATTCATTCCAATTTAATTCAGTATGGTTGTTGATTTAAGACTTTACATACGATGCTTTAGAGAGATAGTTAATCATCTTTACTTTTTAGAAGTTTTCCATTTACCCTTCTGTTCTTGCTTGAGTTCAGAAAGGTGGTCCAGTTGTACAGGCAGAGGATTTGAGACTGGCTGCTCTTTGCCATTTAGTCCAAAAGTTGACCCATGTCAATCGCATGGGTCACGATACTGTTTTATTCATTTTATCATGGACTCTTTCTTACTTGATCAATAGTTCATACAAAAAAATAATAGTAGAGATGGTCTTTTATGTTGCTGACACCTCAGAGGTACTTTGAAGTGATAATTTTTAGATTTAGAGATTGTGATCATTTCTCACTGTCCTTGGTGGCCATTGTATTCCCCTACATTTGATGCAAGTGCAAACCAACTATGTGTCTTTGTATTTTCTCATTTGAAAAATGAAATCTGTCAGATCTAAGCAAGATGTATTCTTGGATATTTTGAAATTCGAAGGGCTGTCTCCATTGCAAAATGATGAGTTCCAAAAGGAGTATTAGAATTCTAACCTACTAAATAGTTCATGGTTGAATGTGGCTTTTTTTTTTTGCTTCTTGCTGCAGAGCTATCCATCACACTCCTCAGCAGACATCAATTCCAGTCTTCCTCCGATGTCCACTTTCCACCGCAGTGGCACAAACCATTACAGCTCCTCTTCCTGCACGCCTCCCGCCAACGGGACCGACAGTATAATGGGTGAGTCATAGAAATGGTGATTCTGACACTGACAAGCAAGGTCAGGGTTTAAGAATACAGAGCCTCTTTTTTCTCCTCATCATTGAACAGCAAGCAGGCAATGAGTATTTGTCACATAACTGCATGAAAATACATGAACCAAACAGAAATAGTCATTGGCTTGTCCATAATCACTTTTTTTTCTTCTTTTTTTTTGGGGGGGGTCACAAGAAATGGATATTTGGCTACTTGGTTCATTGCGAGTTATTAGATTGAACAAAGGTTGAACTAGGCCAAAACTATCTTGCTTCTCACACTCTCCAACAGTGAGCGAAGTAAACATTTATAAGACAAACCACTGATGACTTAGTGAGATGGGGGGCAAGTTAGCTCTTACAAATAGTTATTGACCCCTTCCCAAATCCAGTCAACCGTGCTAGGCTCTAAACCATGACATACCACAGTCTTCCAAAGACTAGCTCCTGTGATATTCATGGGTGATTATTAATAACTAGATGGCTTCACCTCCTGGAGTCCTTCAGAGGGGAAGAAGAAACTTTGCCAATGCAGAGGAATCACACAGCCTGACATTCTAGGGTCTTAATAAAACCTCAGCCTCCACTGGTCACCACTACCCTGGTCCTAGCTCAGCCTGACACCTTGTTTGGCCTCAGGATCTCCTGCCGCGGGTCCCTGATGGGAACATTAACTGTATGCTTTAGAGAGAAGAATGTGTGACAGAATAATCCTACTGTTTATTCCCTTTAGCTCTCTGCAGTTTTTCATTTTCTTTAGAGAGTTCATGGGAGTTGGGAAAGTGGTGTGAATCACTTATGTGGCAAAGTTTTTGATGAGAGGGAAGAAATGTGCTTTGAAATGTTGCAAATATAATTCTGCCTAAATAATACACTCCCTGCCTATTCAATAATATATTTCACACTTGACATGAGCCACCTTCGCAGCCCGTCGCTATCATGTCTCACTAAGAAGCAAATTTACAAGAGTTTCCATTTTCATAACTTTTCATAACAAAGCTTCTACAAATGTGTTGCATCAGTTTGACCTTGGAGAGGAATGGACAGAGGTCACATGGGGAAGTTGGGTTAGCTATCAATGCAGTTTTGGCAGATTTGAAAAAACAAGAAGAAAGAAAGAAGTGCAGAACTGAAAGGGTGAGAAAAGCATATTTCACTTCAATGTGGTTTGACAAATGGAAAGCCCCTTTCTGTAGTCATGAGGCCTCGTTATAAAGAAGGATGACCGGTCATTCATCCTCTTACACGGCAGATTTCCTGTCTACTTGTGGTTTGAGTAATTTTCTTTTTTAGGAAGGTATAAAGGTGGAGCAAAAGCTTGAGTTGAGGAAAACATACTTGGGCATTATTTGAAAAAATTTCTGTGTTGAATGAGGTACAAAACAGTCTTTCTGGGAGCAAGGCACCACAACTTGGGAAGAAAGAGATATTTTGAGATGGAATAATCATTCTTCATGAGCTGTGGTCAGCATGGCCACAAATCCCAGTGGGACTGAGATTTGCTCTATTTAAGATGGTTGACTCATCATTAGCCTGTGGATGAACAGGAATGTCTGCTGTCCTTCTTCATTGGGTCTGGGTAGCTATGGAGCAGTAGGTGACTTCTGCATGCTAACAGGCTCAACCACACACTAAAGATGGAATGAACTTGTTATATGGACCACAGGGCCCTGTTGAAGTAGAGGGAGGGTCTCTACAATATTAAAAGAGCCATAATTCTAAAGGAGAAAGTAGGAGATTTCTGGAACCCAGAAAAAACTTTTTAAGAATAATTTTATTACATAGATTATTACATAATCATGGGTATACTTGTCAAAATCTATTAGCAGAATGTCAGAAAGCTTTATAATCTTCTCGGGAAATAAGTAGACATGGTAATTCAGCTTTTTGGAAGAACAAACCTTTATTAACTTGCATAAGTGCAGTTATTACTTTAGGATTATGTGAAGGGGGAGCATTCTAGAATGTTCTTTCTTAAAATAAGATGTCCTGCGATTTCTTACATTAAAATACAGGGGAAAATTTAAATAGGATAATAGAGTCTTGGTATTGCATGGTGTCAAGTGGCTCATGTTTCTTCCCACTTTAATTTTCTTGGGCTTTGGATTGATTTTCAGAGTGTGGTAGAAGTCAGGGATGGCAGCATGTCTGTATAACAAGAAGAGAAGATTTCTCTTCTGATGTTAGTGATACTTCCCTAACAAACAGTATGGATTAATAGGATACATCTGTAGACTTTTGAAAATATTTGGCATATACTCACTCATTCTGAAATGCAGGAAATAAAGAAATATTACATTGCCTATATCTCAAAGAACAAACAGAGCTAATTAAATAATTGGTAAATAGAGAACACATAGCCTGACACATGTTTGAGATTACACACATGATTCTGTAGAAAATAACTGTAAGCACTACTAATGCTGTAAGAATGGGGTTCAAGCACTAACACATGGACATCACATTTTTCAAGTTTTCTTGGTGAAAAAGTGCAAGGCAGTTCAGTCTTTTCATAAATGGCGCTGATGTCTTAGGAAGCTGCTTTTTTTTTTTTTTTTTTTTTTTTTTTTCAGTTCAGAAGGAGATCATTGCCCTGCTTCTGAGTTTCATGTTATAATGTGTCCTCCTGGCCACCAGTGAATGTCCTGAACTGATCACAGAACAACAAAATGCATGTGGAGCGAGGGGCAAACTTAGAACCATCAGAAGGTGACCCCCTGGAATCACCTTGTCCCTCTTTCTGTCCTCTGCATTTCAAAGATGGCAGACTCTTGCCAGGGCTTACAAAGGCTTGTTTGACTTGGTGAGGTGATCACTGTTTCTTGTTTTGTTGGCTTTTGCCCTTTAATGCCCAATAGCATTTTTTGAGAAATAAATGCTTAAGAAGGACAAAACATCCCAATTATCATAACCGGCTTTTTGTTGTGTTTGTTTTTTTTTTTTTTAAATGACACATCCATCCATGGATTTTTTGAGAGAATTGTCCCTTATTTTAGTTGGGGCATGGAGTACTTTCCTTCAAAGCCTTGCCAGTAAACTCTGGAGGTTACAGTCAACGTTTCTGAACTGGAAGGGTCCATTAGGCTCCCGGGAATTACATGACTATAACGCACGGGACACAGCATGGATTCCTACTGGTTGGGCTGGTAGAGTACCCCGCTAAAGAGAAGAGCCAAATCCGGAGTTACCACCATCAGATCCTGTCAACTCTGTTCCTAAAACCCTTCCAGGGCAATGCTGCTGGCTTTATATCAGAAGCTGTGGGGGCTAGGGCCTCACATGCCAGCATGCACGCAGAGGAAGAAGGGGAGCAAGTGATTATAAGCCAGCCTGTAGAGGATAAAAATGTCTAGAGGATAGCAAGTGACATATATGTTGCTACCTACATATTTCCTTCTTACTTGCAATGCCCAATATCCTGTCTTGACCAAAAGGTTTGAGAGCACTGCCTAGCCTAACATGGTCGCCCGAGATTACTCAAGGATAGGAGCACCCCAGTACCCCACTGGGAGATACCATTTGTATACATTCCCAGGGTGTGACCCCTGGTGGTTTGGGACGCCACACCCTCCCTTCTTCTCGGAGGGAATTGTGCATAAAACTAACATTATTGTTATAATAACTATTATTGTTCCATTAGCCTTTAACTGGCCTGCTTTCTAATGCATGGAACTTCCCATGTTTTTAAACCTCAAACCAAACAGTGTTGAAGGAACAGACTACCATGATTGATTTAATGCAACATATGCTAAAGATTACCCTGGAATATCTATCTGGTTCCTGAATTAATCTGGCTTACAACTTTCACTTCTAATGACATGTTTGTATGACATGATGCATTGTAGTATGTGGCTTTTCTAGTAGAAACATTATGTCCATTTCCCCTTGAGGACTCGGTTTCACAGTAATTTTATTATTAGAGTAGTCATATAATATTCACTTTGTCTTTTGTAAGAATCTCGAGCCTTCAAATACAGTTGGGTGATGAACAGGCACAGTGCTTAAGAGTAATATGGATTTTATCCAGCAGTGACATGGCATCTTAGTTACAAAGACCACCAACGGAGAACAATAAACTAGTTTGATTTAAGTCTTCTTGTCCATTTCCTGCACATGGTCCTGGGGCCCAACTCCCCCCCTTGAATTCCTAGGAATCCCTCCTGCTAAAAATTAGTGCATTGTGGCCTCTATTTGAGTCTTTATTCTAAAATCGTGTGTACTAAGAATGCTGGAGATACTCCTTCTTTTGTCATTTTTATAGAGATGAACTCATGGCTCATTTTGGAAGCGTTATGCTGCTTCTAATAGTTTAATCACATGAAGGTCACTTGGACACAGTTCAAAAAACCCTAAATTTTAAAGCAGTCACCATTTTTCGCACAAATTCACTCTGAATTGTAGTTCTTATTCCTTTTAGATCTTCACAATGTTCCCAGCCCGAGGTTATGTGTGTGCAATAAAGGGATAACACATTTTCCAAATTCTGATTTTCGGTAGCCAGTCCCCAGACACCACTCATCCTGGTGTTTTGATTAGGGTGTGTTCTAATAGGAATTGCTGTTTCCACAAAGCTGAGACTAAGACCGAAGGTGGTCCCACATGAAACAGAAGGTACCAGACCCTTCCTTCTGCTCCATTTTCTAGCCAGCAGCAGCACCTGTGTTCAAACCATCTGAGTAAAGCTTAGAGGGCTGGCGGTCTCGAGTCCCCCTACAAAATTGCAGTTCTTTTTAATAACTGCTCATCTTTTTTTTTTTTTAGATTTTTATTTATTTATTTGACAGACAGAGATCACAAGTAGGCAGAGAGGCAGGTAGAGAGAGAGAGGGAGAAGCAGGCTCCCTGCCGAGCAGAGAGCCCGATGCGGGGCTCGATCCCAAGACTCTGAGATCATGACCTGAGCCGAAGGCAGAGGCTTAACCCACTGAGCCACCCGGGTGCCCCAATAGCTGCTCATCTTATATTCATATTTACCTTACTGCTTTAGAGACTAATTTTTTTTTTCTTGAGCAAGAGAAATTGATTAGAGCTAAAATAACAAGAAATTAATCCCATCTTTACCTAGTAGGGACAGTAGTTTCTGCTTCTCCTCCTATTATATGAGCATTTTGGCAATTTCTAATGATATGAGTTGACAAAAACTTGGGCCTAAAACAGGAATTGAGTCCTGTCCCATGAAAGCCATAACACGGATCTGATGAGCACAAAGTTTGATTAGAAAGTGTATTTTGCCAAACACGACCCATTATTTCTCAGTATAAAAAAGAGGATGCTACTTGATAATTTAAATTCACTTTCTGATTATGTATGCCTTTTGACATAGCAGTCACACAAATAAAAGAGAAATCTTTAAGAGAAGGACCTATGTAGCTTAACGTGTTCAGAGGCTCAGAACTGTGTCTTCTCCCACATTTCCTGGAACAGAACAAAAGGCATTCCAACTGAAAGGGCAAATTGGCCCCAGTACGCTGCTTTGAAATTTAAACCCTTGGGTTTGGCCCTCCAGCTGCTGCAAGGTAGAATGGGTTCATGTGAAAAAAATAGTCTATTCTTATCAGTGGCTTCCATGAGTAGCCTTTGGAGTTTTCTGAAACATTCTCATGAACACATGGGGTAAGAAGTTGATTCTAGTCTTTATTCTACTTCCTGAGTCCTAGTACCGCACTCTATAAAACAGGCAGTAATAGAAAGTTTAGTTGGAAAGGTGTAGTACAAAAGAAATCATAACGATCTTATCTTATCTCTTCTCAAGTGTATTTATATATATATATACGTACATATATATGTACGTATATATATATATGTATATACATACATAGAGAGAGAATTTATTTTTTAAATGTCCCTAAAATATTTCTTTTGGTTTTCATGAGAATATATTTTGAAAAATTTGTCATCCTCATGTTAAAGTTGTTCAAAGGAAGATTTAATCTTTTGAAAGCTACTATTGTAGCAAACTTTATCTGTAATTGAAACAAAAGCTTATCTTTTTTGACTTAGGTTTTTGTGTTAGTAGATAATCTAATTTTTTTCGGTGTGGCTCTGAAATTGCATTTCACAAAGACCTGTTTTTTAATCAAGCAGATCACACATTTGTTTGACTAACAAATCTAATATTTAGGTATCTGTGATAATATTGCTTCTGCGGAAAAAAAAAAAAGTATCTAATTGCCCCCAAATACCATTCTAGTACATGCTGAAAAAATGTGAGTGCTGTCTGTGCTTTCAAAATCTTTATTTTTTTCTCTTTAGAATTGTCTTTCATTTTCAAAGAGCTTTTCAATGCAGAAATTTTCATTTCTACATGAATATAATTTCAATTAGCTCTTATACTTAAGTAGTTTTAATATTAGTGGCATCTGGGAGCTCCTTCCAATAGCTCATTGTATGTCTGACTCATTTCAAAAGTGTGCTTATACTTATAATCTCTAGCACTAATAAGCGATACACTTTTAATAGTATGAATTTGTGATATAAACAAATATCAGAGGGCAGTTGCATTCCTTGTATTGCATACCAGTTTTCTTTCAGTTTTAGTAATTAACAAATGAATATGGGTATGGGTTTTGTTAAACAAATAAAGCACACCTCAAAAGATTATTGAACTGACATACCCAACTGTAGAACCCTATAAAAATAGCAAGCATAATTTAACTATGCTAAGCAGAGGTCAGGAGAATGAAATTATAACCTAGAGAAGTAGAGAATTCAGCCACCTGAGATCTGACCCCACTACTCCATTTTACAGATCTGGAAGCAGATGACACATTTGTCAGCAAGTGTGCTCTTGGGTCAAGGAGAGGACTGGGAATTTTTTTTTTTTTTTTTTTAAGTTATGTCAAGTGCAACGATGTTCTATTTGGATTGATCAGTGGACTTCAGATTTCCTTTTTTTTGTTTCACAAAATAGCAAAAGACGGCTCCTTGGAGTTTAATAGGTTTTATTTAAATACTATGTTTATTTGCTAATGTTCAGGCCTTAATAAGTGTCATATGCCAAATGTTCTAAGTGTTGTATTAATACTGTTGAATAGAGCTGATACTTCAAATTCCAGGCCGGAATCTACATTTTTTCACAATAGTCCTCGGTTCATCTATTTTGCAGTCAAAAATACCAGTGTTTAAGATGACAGAGATAACTTCATGAATTCATACGCTTATTTTATCTCAGGTATTTGAGACCATATTGATTTTTTGTAGCATCACAGTTCAGATTTTTTTTAACGTAAACACAGACTTGAGTATATGTAGAGTATGTGTTATTTAAAATATTAAAAATATTTTCTTGCCTAGGAAGCCAGACCCGTTATAGAATTTCTTTTATTTTTGCCAAGAGGAGCACCTCGTTTTGCTAGGTATCAAATTTTTTAAAAACCGGAAAGCTGGCATAAATTATTTGTGAAGACCATTCCATTGACTCTCTGAAATAGCAAGAAGAGGTACGCTTTGAAGACTTCAGAGATGTGAAACGTACCACTTACTTCGTAGCCATGAACCTCCTGTGCTCCCATTCCCCACCAACTACTCCTAAGCAACCAGGGGGCCAGTCATAGCAACTGGAACACTTCATCTTTAAACCAAGGTGTCAGGTTTCTATTTTATCTGTAAAAAAAAGTAACATGAATATATTTGACATCTACCTCAGCAAACAAATTAATGCTAATTAAAGATTAATGTGTTGTAATTAGCATTAAAAATGCAATTAAATTGTGAGTAAATGGACCAGGAATAGAAAATGGTTCGACGTCTCACTGCCTGGTTTTTCATATTCTGCCTTTTGTTTTTGCAGCAAATAGAGGAAGCGGGGCAGCAGGCAGCTCCCAGACTGGAGATGCTCTGGGGAAAGCACTTGCTTCGGTGAGGAAATATTGACTTTGGACTTCATATGTGCCATTGTGGAAGGGTGAACTTTAATCAGAAGTGGACATTTGGAATTGTAGAAAATGAATGGCAAACAGCCTTGATTTCTGGAAATGATAGCTTTCTTGCAGAATGGTGGTTGGAAAATTTGAGGAGAGAACTCTGAAGCTTCCAGGGAAGGACTGACCCTTCCAGGTTGTCTCCTTACAATGGTGCCAAGCAGTCCTCTGCTATGGATTTGTGGATATTCTCAGGGCCTTCTGGTGTATAGATCTTCTATCTTGATTTCTTATTTTTCTCTAAAGACATATAGTACTACTCATGGATTAACTAAGACTGATTTTGCAGGGAGCAATTCTAAAACACTTTGGGAAAGGCATTTAAAGAAAAGAAAAAGAAAAAAGACCATACCGAGCTCCGTGAGAAATTGTTGCATAATTGGCACCTGGGGACTCCGTTTCTTTTCCTCACCTGTCTGCTGCCAGGAGGCTAGAATTGAGCATTCCTTGCACGTTCACTAGTGATAAAGTATCCCACCTCGTTTGTGTGAGGGAGTATGCCTGTTGTTGTCTTCAAAAGCTAAATGTAGCCATTTGCAAATGTAAGTGGGGATTTGTTGCTCTAACATTTGGTCTCTTTGGTTAGCTTTTCCTTACCATTGGGAGCATAAAGTAAGTTTAATTCAGCATTGGGACCTAAGTGGAAGTTTATACTTCATCTGGGCATTCTTAAGCCTTAGCATTAAATGCCTTAATCGTGGTGGAGAAGGAGTTGGACAAAAATCATAGAAATGATGCTGTCTAACCTGTTTGGTGGAGGAAGAAAGGGGAGCTTGGGGTGTCCATGTGGCTTGCTCACAGCCACGGAGCCACAGTAGGACATGGGAGGGAAAGCACAGTCTACTGACTGTGGTCCAGTACTGTCCCCGCCATTTTACATGAGCTCATAATTCTTAGTTTGAAAAATTAAAGTGTTAAATCTTTCATTTTATGATATTGGTACTAGAGTCCATTGTTACGTGTATTTTATGACTTGTAAGTTTTAGGTGAATTGCAATGACACTTGGTTATTTAACGAATTGTTGATTCTTTATTCCTAATAAATGAGGGTTTGTTTCTTTTTTTCTTCTCCCCCACTCTTTTTTTTTTTTTTTTTTAAGATCTATTCTCCAGATCACACTAACAACAGCTTTTCATCAAACCCTTCAACTCCTGTTGGCTCTCCTCCTTCTCTCTCAGGTACTGTACCTAAATCCAGTCCCATCATAGTACCAGTGTAGGAGAACGATTTCCCTCTTGTACTTCCTGGTCTGGTAGGTGGAAACTCCCTCCCTCCAAAAGCTCAAAACAGAACATTTCTGAACAGAAAAATGGAAAGGTCTGTCTTTTCCTCTGCCGTATGAAAGTACAGCCATTCACATCCAAAATTTTTCTCAAAAATTACATGTTTTTAGAATACATAGGCATATGGAAAACTTCCTAAACTCTGTAGAAGATATTCAGCAGAATAACATACTCTAAGAAGACATCTCAGGTGAGAAAAGCCAGTTAATACAGTCAGGAATATGAATATAGATTATATAGCCATCAAATATAGACTGTTCAAAAGGATCATTTCCTACGGAAATTTTAGGCTTTCCACGAGTCCTTTTTAAAGTCCACGTCCCTGACGTGATTGAGGAAAACTCTAATTGTGTGACTAGAGAAGTAACTGCATGGAGTAAAATGAAATGTTTGCCTTAAAATATTACGTATTAGTATGACCTATGGCTTCCAATAATAAAATTATAAGTTGTTGAATTATGTTAGTAAAGCGTTTCACTTTTCAGAGGTCCATTTAAGAGGCTCGTTGCCGTTCTCGTATAAATGCTTCCAGAAGGCCCTATCTGGTGCGTGTCTCTGTTCTTGGAAAGGAGGACAGGTGGCTTCCAAAAAAGAGTCTGAATCGCATCTGTACCTGATTGAAACTTGACCTTACTGTAATTTATAGTGAAGTCACTTGCCTAGATGCTGCCTTCTCGATCCCTGTTACTCCCCGCAGCAGCTCTCACAGGGCATCATAAACTGGGTTCCCTGGTAGAAAGCAGGAGGTTTCAGACTGCACAAAGCTTTCAGAGGCGATGGCCATGGCTTGGGGGGACCAAATATCAGCCTTTTCCAAGTCTCCGTTGATATCGGGTGGGGGCTGCCGCAAAATGGAGAGGGGTGGCTGGACGTTTAAGTCTGCGTGTCCCAATGGACAGAATTGAAACTGGAAGGACACAGAGATGCTATGAAGGGGATCATGGAACTGCCATGAAATATTCCCCATGACAGAAAAGGAACAGAAAGTTGAGAGGTGTTATCCACTCCTGGGTCAGTATTCTACTGTTAGGCTCTGGGACATGATCACCAGCGTCAGTGTCCAGAGCCAACACGGAGCCCAGTGAGGCAGGTGGTGAGGGAGTCTGAGCAGGGAGAACTCCAAGGTCCCCATTTCCAACAAAGCAGCTCTAATTTCATCTATTTTATCATTTGGGGGGGAAAAATCTAGAGTCTAATACAGTTTGAGAACGACTATTTTGGTCCGGTGCTCCGATGTTACAGATGAGCGTACGAAGGCCCGGAAGGGGGACGTGATTTGCTGGGGCGGCACACACGTCAGTACCAGAGCTTGGGCGACAGTCCAGCGCTCACCATCCTGCCACTGCATTTCTAGGTTAATGACGAGAAGGTTCGGATGCACAATTCATTCCAGAAAATGCCACAAACACACAAATTCTGAGCAGCGTGCTCTATGTGGGAGACAGAGAAACAAGGCCAATTTACAGGTCCAGCTAATGCCCCATGAAAGACCCCATGTTAGGAAGAGTGAACTTTATGAAGATGTAAACATGGGGATTAATTGCTATTTTCACACTGAAAGTAGCTGGCTTTGTCCACTGCAAGTAACTGAACAAACTATCCGACTTTTATTTAGCATAAAAATGCACATCCATGCACACCCAGAAATGATAGGAAGAAGGAATTTTTTTTTAAATGTTAAGCGTGTCGGGAATAAGATTACAGTGAGATCACAGATTTTTTTTTCCTTTCTTGAATTATTTCTTAGTTTCCACACAGAGTATGCATTACTGTGAGTTTAAAAGTGGTTTTTATTTTGTAGGTCAGACATGTAATATTTATTGTAGCAGGAATCAAGTTTAGTGGATCACAAAATAATTATTTTCTTTAGAAGAAACCACTTACTTATTACTGTTGTTATATTGAGTTTTTAAATTTCTGGTTTGGTGGATCACTGCCAACTAATCTTAGTCCCTCAAAAAGTTTGGAAGCCTTATCCCTCCTTAAGGATCATTTTTAAAACAAGTAGCACTTCTGTTGTTCATTGGTGAGAGAATTTTGGTTTCACAAACTGGCCTTGCATGAAGGGGTAACAAAACCCCCCTTTGCATTCTTAAAAGTGCCTTGACTTTATAGGGATCTCTTTCCTTCAGGAGGAACCCTTCTCTGGCTTAAATTCAGAACCAATTAGACGTTCCCTTTGGGGAGGAAGCCCAGAGAATTCAGGGTCTACATCAAGTTTGAAACTGAAGATGTTTTCCTTGTCCCAGAATTCTTGTATGGGGAGTTTACATGTATTTATCTTAATTGTCCAAAGAAAATAAGCATTTCTAAAAGAACTGTTTAAAATATCTGCGAGATTGTTTTCAGATTATATAGATCTCATTGTAATCTCCATTTTAATATCAGCAGGCACAGCTGTTTGGTCTAGAAATGGAGGACAGGCCTCATCATCTCCTAATTATGAAGGACCCTTACACTCTTTGGTAAGTCTCATCTGCTAATCTCTCCTCTAGACATTTGGTGACCATGTTTCTCTTTTCGCATCTGCTTTGACTCTTAGTCTCATCTCACTAACAGAAACTTGAGATCAATGTTAAGTACACAAGTTTGGTTAGAGCTAGAGTTACTAGACTATCATTTATTCCTGTTCGTAGATTAGAACCCAGATTCTACTACAGTGTAAACCCCAGGGCTCCAAATACCTAAGACCAGGTAAGAGATTAAAAATCTTGGAAAGACAGCGGCATCCACCCGGTCTTTGGGAACAAACCCAAACTGTTCTTTGGGAACAGTCTATGAGTTGTTAATTTCCTAATACAAGAGTGCTAGTAGTGTTTCAGCCGAGCTGCCTAGCTGGACCACTTGGCGATTCGGTATCCCTCTGCTTTCCTTTCCAGAGTGGCAGGCTTATAGGTGTTCTCCTCTTGACCTCTGATAAGAAGCCTACTGTCTGTTTCCTCGTTCACTTTGGTTCTCCTAGAAGTAACATCATGAAGTGTCTGCTCTTCCAGTAAGGAATAGCTGAAAATTTCCGTGGGTGTAATTAATATTATAAACACTCCCATGATGATTCAGTGTCTGACACTCTAGTCTCTGTCAGCTCATGGTGGATGTGGCTGGAAATGTACATGAAATCACCCTGCCCTGGGTGGCCTTTGGTTAGTGTGTGAATCAAATGGGGGAGACGTAACAACAAGGAGCTCTTAAGTCTTCCAGAGGTGGGTTTCCCTCCTTTCATCCCTATTTTGAGACAGAACATGGAAGAGGCATTGATTGATCTGTCCATCTAACTTAATGTCTTGTCAGAAGCTCAGTTTTTCCTTTCTTCCCTTCTGGCTTACTGTTTAAATTAAGGAAAAATCTAAAAATGGAAATATGGAGGTGGATTCCCCTTGGCTCTGGCCTTCCTTGCTGTAGTGTGGGATCATCCAGCTCAGCATTTTAGCCACTAAAGGCAAGCACAGGGTGAGACAAGGTATACATTACCTGCCTTGCCTGCATTAATTAATCTGTAGCCCACATCCACATAATCCATAGTTTTTCTAAGTGTTTACCTGAATTGGTTATTCTGTGGGACCCATCCATCAAAACTAGGTGATGTCCAACTGCAGAACCGTAAAGACTCGGTTTATAGTTAGGAGCTCTAGCTTTAGTTCTCTGAATACTCACCACTCACAAGGTGATTCACAAGCAGAAACTGCTCTCTCTACCAGGAAGCTGTGAGCCATGAAGGGTGATAGTTGCACGTATTACTTCTCTTCAGGGCTCACATGCACACTTGGAAGTATGTATTACCGTTCCCTTTTTTATAAATTATGAAATATAGACTCAAATAAGTTTAGTACCTTTGCAAAGATTTCATAAGTAACAGCGAAGAGTTTAGGGGAGGTCCCTTCACAACAAAGCCCCCCCAAATCAGAATGTTCTGTACCATAGACTAACTGTATTAGACACACATTCCTTCTGTCAGTATAGAATAATTTGAAATTGTTTTTCTCAGGCAGTAGAGCTGGCACAGCCATTTGCACAGCCCATTGGAAATCAGTAGGTTGTAGCATGAGCTACCACACAGAGACACTAGATTTGAAGTCCAAAGACTTAGGTTCAACCCTAACTATACCATTTCCAGGCATTGGGTCACCACATAATTAGTACTCAAGTTCTTTGAGCCTCATTTGCGTGGCTATATGGAACGGATATAATTCTTCCCTGCTTGCCTTATACATGGAGAATGGAGATCCAGTCACATGGCATATCTTAAAATGTCACACTGGAGAGTGGTATGCAAATGTTTTCTTGCTGTCATTATTGATCATACTGCAGAAGGTGAATACACATCTACATGTCCTTTTTCTTCACCAAAAACTATAGTATAAGCCTTAATCTAGTTGCAGAAAACAGGATCCCAGGGGCAGGCATGGAAAAAAAAAAGATCAGTTGGTTTTGAATTGTATAATTTAATTATATAGGTAGTGAATGTTATAGAGGAAGGGCTTTGGAGTCAATTAGAAGTCCCTGGTGAACAATTAATTCATGTCTTCGTGATTCTTCAGTCTTGAAATCTCATACCACTTTGGTTGACAAAGTTGTAATGACTTTTCTGTATCTATTTTGAGTTCCCACTCCCCTTTACACACACGCTGGTGATAATAGAAAGCACTGATAAGAAACACTGGAAAAATAGGTAGTACTCAATAAGAAATATATATAGAAATAAGAAATTATAGTCTGCAAGCATTTACCTGTCCCTGACTTGGTACTTAGCCCTGTACCATATGCTGCAGAAGAGGTGAAGGAAATATGCCTCTGAGAAGGTAACAAAGACAATTTAAATGGGAAACTACAAATACATCGTTTACCCATTGTTAATTTTTTGAAAATTTTAATCAGTGCCTGCTAGAATGTTTCTTAAATCCTACAGATTTTTTTTTTCCTGAAGTAAATCTAAATTTTCTTTCAAGCTAGTGGAATATAGTATAGCATATATACGTTGTAATATCCTGAAGGAATTACAAAATATACTTTGTTCATGAAAAATAACACTATGATATACCATTGACATTTTTCACTAGTTTCCTGGGAAGGTCACTGTTTATTTTTTATTATTGTTTCAAGGAAACACATTTTATTGGAAACATATATTCAGAAACTCAAAGTATGATTTGTGTCAACTCCAGTTTTACTTCGGTAACCTATGCATGCATTTCAAACTAAATCAAATTTCACATCATTCATTAACCAACAGCAAAGCCGAATTGAAGATCGCTTAGAAAGACTGGATGATGCTATTCACGTTCTCCGGAACCACGCAGTGGGCCCGTCCACAGCTATGCCTGGTGGTCACGGGGACATGCATGGAATCATTGGACCTTCTCATAATGGAGCAATGGGTGGTCTGGGCTCAGGGTATGGAACCGGTCTTCTTTCAGCCAACAGACATTCACTCATGGTAAGTGAGATTTGTGGACTCTTCAGTTACTGTATAGAATTAGAATTTCAAGTGTAAATACCACTGCTGTTGTTTCTTGAGTTTCTTGCATTTTGCCTATTTAAAATTTATGAGTCCATGTGCTTGAGTATGTTCACAGGGTTATACAATCATCACCAGAGGCTAATTTTAGGATGTTTTACCCCCTGAAAAAAGAAAAGAAATTCCCATGCCAGTAGTAGTTACTCTCCATTCCTTCCTCTCCCTGGACCTTGGCAATGACTAGTGTGTTCTATCTCTATAATTTTCCTATCTTAGATATTTCCTACCACTGGAATCATACAATATGTGGTGGTCTTTTCAGTTCGTGTAATGTTTTCAGCCTTTATACATATTTCATCCTGTACCAGATCATCATTCCTTTTTGTTGCCAAACAAGATTCCATTGTATAGAGATACGTTATTATTATCCATTCACCAGATGATGGGTATTTGGGCTAAATCCACTCCTTGACGATTATGAATAATGCTCCTATGAACATTGACATACAAGTTTTTGGGTGGACGTGTGTTTTAATGTCACTTGAGTATATACCTAGGAGGACATTGCTGGGCCATGGCCGGTGTTTTAAATTCTTCATCTTAGTGACGTCACCTAGAGGACCCAGCTTGTTTGTACATGTTATATTACTGGTATTTCACATATGAAGAGGTTGAACCCAAATCAATGTCCTTTGATTCTTTGTGTGGGAGGTAGGAATATGTGGTGTGTTTATCTGTCTAAGGATACGGTGTGGGACTGTGTGATTTAAAGATATGGTAGTTTATCACTGCCTATTTATGAATAAGTTGTCTATTTAAATAATATTTAAACAGATCTGTCTGTATTACAACTGGAATTTCAATTCTGCGCATTGCATTTGGAAACAGTTTGGGAATGCATCCCCCTTTTTGGGTGATGATGAAAATTTGGATTTTTTAAAAGATTTATTTATGAGCGAGAGAGGGGGAGCATGAGTGCGTGGGGAGGGGCGGAGGGAAAGCAGGAGAGAAACCCTAGCAGACTCCATCCCGAGCGCTGAGCCCCTGTGGGGCTTGATCCCAAAACCCTTGAGGTCATGATCTGCACTGAAACCAAGAGTCAGAGACTTAATGGACTGTGCCATCCAAGTGCCCCAAAATTCAGAATCTTCTTAACAAAATGTTAAGTGATGACAGTAGGGTGACTGAATGGTGGAGAATGTATTACTAATGATTCTGTGTATTCTGCTTCTTATAAACTCCTGCTTGATCAACAAACACCTTAGTGTCCTTTTTTGTACCTGTAGGCTCTTAAAAAGTTGCTTGGATGAAGGTCTGCCTTCTTTCTTTTTTTTTTTTTTTTTAAAGATTTTATTTATTTATTTGACTGACAGAGATCACAAGTAGGCAGAGAGGCAGGCAGAGAGAGAGAGAGAGAGAGAGAGAGGAGGAAGCAGGCTCCCTGTGGAGCAGAGAGCCCGAAGTGGGGCTCGATCCCAGGACCCTGGGATCATGACCTGAGCTGAAGGCAGAGGCTTTAACCCACTGAGCCACCGAGGTGCCCCAGGTCTGCCTTCTGTTACCAACATAGCATCTCTTGTTTACCGATGATTCCAAAAGGGGAATGCAAAATAGGCACAGGTTCTTCTGAGGCTTTTTAAGTTCTTGCTCAATAGGATTCTTCCGTCCTCCTTTCAGTTTCTCTTAATAAAAGACTGAGATTGAGAGGACCATCCTGAGCATTGTGTTATGGAAACCTGCAACCAATTTGAAACCCAAAATACTGGTTTATAAATAGAAGCAATGAACTCACTTCTGAAACGTGGAAAGATATTTCTGAATGCCAAAGCTCAATCTTTTTTTTTTTCCTTTTTTGCTTTTTCCTTGACCTCTATCCTAAAAATTCATCATTGAGTAAAAATTGTTTGTCTATTCATGGCAGTTGCTAAGAGTTTACAAAAGGAAAATATAGATATTAATTTAGCTTGGCCTCAGGTAATGTGTTAAATACACTTGGGATGCATATAATATGAGGTTTTAGTTTGTACAGCTCTTTTCTTTTTAAACTATAATGTTTAAACAATACTGCTTTTAATTAAGAAATCTGGCTTTATTAAAAGCCAGATCTGTGACTTACAACCATTTCTCTATATCTGCTCTCAATCAAGAGAAAAATGGTTTAATTTCTGGAGCTGTGTTCGTTTTGCATATGTTGAACGGGCGCATTGCTTCAGAAACAGTTTTTTTCCATAAATATGTAAAGTTTGCTCTTAAATACCAGATGTACGTTAAGTGGTTCTTTAAAATAATAAACTACACATAGATGCTCTGGGGGGACTGTTTGACCTTTGGGTTGCCTCCCCCTTGAGTCTGATTCAAAGGTGGGATGGGAGGAAGGGACCAGAATCATCTCTGGAGACGGGAAGTTGGCCTGACCTGGCTGGAGTGGCCAGGGAGAGGATGGAGCAGAGCAATAATAGTAGAAGGGAAATAATCAGCCAATATTACACAGAAACATTTTTGATTTGGTTTTGAAAACGCTCTGCGGAAGCTAGAAAGCTGCTAGTTTTGCTGAGGAGGAAAAGCTCCTGCTCCCTTCTCTGAAGGCATTTACAATCCAGTCAGGGGCAACCTCAGAGCCAACCGGGTAGTAGAGTCAAGTCCCAACACGTGGCACGGCAACACCCCGCCACCGTCAGAACCCCCTTTCTTCCCAGAAATACCCGGTAGACCCACGGAGGCTAAACTTCCCCAGCCTGAAACTCGAATGTGTGTGAAACAGATCGGATTGTCATTTCTTTCCTTGCGCAAACTGGTATGAATTTTCAAACAAAAACATAAGAACAAAGGAAATAGTTTTTGAATTTAGTCAGTCTGAAGTTAGCCTTTGACCATTTGATACATTCCACAATAAAAAGGAAGTTGAAGGGGAAGGGGAAAAAAAAAAAAAACCTCCCCCCCCACAACAACAACAACAAAAAAATTCAAGGAGGATACTGGTAATGTTTTCCACATTTGAATTTTAATACATGAAACAGGCTATAAAACTTTGGCCAGCTGCAGTAAATAAAGTAGCAGTGGGAGGTATGCACCGGAAACTTTGCTGCAGAGAACACTGGTGGGTGTTTCTTTCCAACGACACACCTTCGTTCTGGAGTAGAAGCCTGTTATAGTAACTTCAGACCCATCCCAGGGCTAGTTTTATTCTGAGCAGATCTGCTTTATAAGTCCCCTTAATAATTCCTCCTGATTAAAGAATAGACAGCTTTGAATTCTCTTGACCTCCATCCTCTTTCGCTTCCTCTCTCCCCGCCTTCTGAAAATCAAAACAAAATGGCTTGATAACTTGGAAGATGATATAAGCATTTCTTTCTGCAGCAGCTTGAAATCGTGGTGGGGAAAACTGGTTCTGCCTCGGCTGTTATGTTATCTCATTTAATTGCTAACATATTGTACTTAGCTTTTGATTCATAAAATGTTTTCCTTGGAGTTCTGAAGTAGGTCTTCAGTGATTTACTAAGTATTAGTGTAATGAAAGGGATTTTTTTTTTTTTTTTCACAGCAGCATGGCTCATAACACTAACGTGAATGTTGTAGACTTGCAGGCTTTCTAGATGATATTTGGCCGTGCTCTTCCTTGCCTAGAAACCTTCGCTGGCTTTCCATTATCTACAAAATAAAGACGAGTTGATTAAGCCCCATTACCATTTACCAAAAGCCTCATGTTTAGCTATTCCAATATGCAAAAATGTTTCCAGCAAGACCGGTCTGTGCAAATTACCAGAATTTGCCCTTTGTGTTCTCCTTAGGTAGTTCTTCCACGTCTTTAGGGCTTGGCCTGCCCTACTCATTTCCCCCTTGTCCATCTCATTCCCACCACTTTCAAGCCTCAGACTCAAATTCTGCCCCTTCCAGGAAGCTTCCTTGTTACCTCCACCTGTGACTGTCCATTTTTCCCCCTCCTTCCCAGAGCTCTGTGATTCATACTGTTGGCTATTTTCTTACCTGGTCATGCAAAACTATATATCTTTTAAAGGCCTGACTTTGGCCTTACCACCTATATGGTAAATCCTGGAGTACCATGTCTTACATTAGGCGCTCCGTGAGCATCACCTCAGGCCGTCTTCCCAGGAGCCCTTTGAGAGGAATGGTGATGTCCAGTTTAGGAGTTGGTCGAACGGGCCTTCTTGGGTTCGAGGAGCTCAAGTCTGGAAGCCAACCTGAAACTCGGGGACAGTGCCTCTATGTTCCACACCCTTTGTTTATTACCACTAGTGCTCCCCACAGATGAGCTCTACCTGTGCCTTTCCAGGTAAGAGCTTGCGATTTTCAAATCTTGATAAATGCTCCTTGATGAAGGAATTCCCAGGCATCCCTTGGCTAAGTTCCTAGGGCAACCTTTTACCCAAATGCAGAGTTAAAGAATTTTTCCTCCAGTGCCATGGTATGCTAGATTAAAACCCGCACTGTCTAAACACTTAAGTCAGCATATCTGGGCTAAGTGGCACAAGGTGTAAACTCTCCTTACTAGGGTCATGAAGTAGTAAATTTTAAATTATTTCTCTTACCAAAAACCACCCACATTTCTGACAAGAGTCAAAGCAGAAATCTCTGAATGTGGGAGAATAAGGAAACAGGTGGGTTTGTCACTAAGCTAATTAGACATTCTTACCCAGATAGAACCCCCATGTGCCTCAGATACCTCCATGGTTAATCCTGATAGTAAATCATTAGGTTTTTATAAATTATTGAAATGACAGTTCTGCAAAAATAATTCTCTCCAGTCTTCACTCAGTATTCAGATCCACAGATAAGACCTGAAAGCAAAGCTTTCAGATGACCTAATCTCCTCTTTTAACTGAATAAGAACAAAACCCACATCAAAAATGTCTTCCTGTGACTCTGTATGTGCTTCTGATTACTTGCCAGTAGAATCAGCAATGAAGGGATCACTTAGCTGAAGATTTCTTTCACAATTAACATATAACATTAGTGTGGTTCCTAGACCCTTTTCGCTCAAAGTCCATTTATTCATTTCCAGAAACATTTATCAAGAGCGTTTCCCAAATGCCAGGCTCTTTGCTAACACATGGTTTCTGCTCTCCAGGGGTTCACAGTTTAGTAGAAAAGGAATCATATTTAAAAACAAATTGCTGGGCGCCTGGGTGGCTCAGTGGGTTAAGCCTCTGCCTTCGGCTCAGGTCATGATCTCAGGGTCCTGGGATCGAGCCCCGCATCGGGCTCTCTGCACAGCGGGGAGCCTGCTTCCTCCTCTCTCTCTCTCTGCCTGCCTCTCTGCCTACTTGTGATCTCTCTCTCTCTGTTGAATAAATGAATAAAAAAAAAAAATCTTAAAAAAAACAAAAACAAATTGCTATGGCAGTACAGCAAACCCCATCAGAGGGCAGGGACGCAGCCCTCTGACCTGGGAGGGAAGGATGCCACTGTTCTTGGTAGAAGAGTAGTGGTCTTTTTTTTTTTTTTTTTAAGATTTTATTTATTTATTTGACAGAGAGAGCGAGAGATCATAAGTAGGCAGAGAGTCAGGCAGAGAGAGAGGGGGAAGCAGGCTCTCTGCTCAGCAGGGATGCTGAGGCAGATGCAGGGCTCAATCCCAGGACCCCGAGATCATGACCTGAGCCGAAGGCAGCAGCTTAATCCACTGAGCCACCCAGGCGCCCCAAGTAGTGGTCTTCTAAGGATCTGTTGCTCTAGTTGACTTAGGGTGCAGGAACCCTGTAAAACTCCCCACCCACACCCATCCTCCACAGCATCCCTGAGACCCCGTCCTAGAAACCCCAGGTAGGGGTGTGGCATGCATTCAGAAACCAGGCATTTCAACTTGAGAAAGAAGAAGACAGAAAGAAAGAAAGAAAGAAAGAAAGGGAGAGAGAGAGAAGGAAGCCATGCATTTCAGATATAAGCTAATCCTAGCCCAGTTTCCCTTTGTTCATATAACATTTTTAATTTCAGTTAAAAAGAATTTATCAGAAGAAAATTCATGGGGCGCCTGGGTGGCTCAGTTGTTAAGCATCTGCCTTCGGCTCAGGTCATGATCTGAGCCCCCCCACCGGGCTCCCTGCTCAGCAGGAAGCCTGCTTCTCCCTCTCTCACTCCCCTTGCTTGTGTTCCTTTCTCGCTGTGTCTCTGTCAAATAAATAAATAAAATCTTAAAAAAAAAAAAGAAGAAGAAGAAAATTCATTAGGTGATAAAGCACCTTTTTGTATTTAATTGACATCTGAACATATGAGAACTTTTACCACTTAGAGCCTCATAAGATAACAACTTAGTTTTGTTTCATTGTTCTTAAGAAAGGACGATGGAATTCTAGATTCTAAAAGCACCCCAGAAGTCATTTAGCTTGTGGCCCTTATTTTATTGCTGAAGCCCAAGGCCCAGAAAGGGGGAAGTAACCCAAACATGGACGTCCACTAGTTAATGGCCAAGCTTGGATAGAAACCAGACAAGCCAGCAGGGAGAGCAGCACTCTTTGTACCAAATACCACACCACTGCAGTGAACTTCCTCTCTAAGCCAACACCATAGCAGTTTCAAAACTGTGGCTGAGGCTACAAGGAAACCCAAGAAAAAATTATTTTGATTATTTTATTGAAGAGTAATTAACATACCATGTTATCTTAGTTTAGGTGTATAACATAGTGATTCAACAAGTCTGTGCATTACTCAGTACTCAACATGACAGAAACCCTTGGCTCCTCGTTAATTGTTCCTTGGCTTCATGCAACAGGAGACAGTCATGGGCAGGCATGTGGTATTTCGGGGAACGTTTACTGGTACATATAGTCGTGATAGTGGCAGAAGTCAGAAAATGTTTCCATGAAGGTCTGACCCATAGAGGCTTTGTCATCTCTGTCTTGCTCTTCTTACATTTTCACAGTTTGACTCCGTAAAGTCACATGTATATTTGAGCAGATGCCGCATTTCTAAGTAATTATTACCGTAGACTCTCAGGGATCTTATCTATCCTCTCTATCCAAATCCCCCTAAAATCCCTTGCCAAGCAGTCATCCAGACTCTATCAGCCCCCTTCCTCCAAGGATAAGTAGCTCTAAATGACCACAAAGCCCATTTCTATCAAATGTTGGGAAATTCTTCTTTATGTCCAGCCCAAATTTACTTCTCTCTGCAGTCCTCATTTTTCTGCCTACTGAGGTTACCCCTAAGTCAAACCCAACAAATACATTAGAAACTTAGAGTTCTTTGAAAATGGTCTGGTCAGTTTTTTGTTTTTTTTTTCTCTAGACTAGGTATTTTTATCTTCAAATATTTGCCACCACCTACCCATCCCCCTCCCCCAGTTAAAGTTTGGATTTTATGACTTTCTAGTGCATTCTCCCTATTTTAAAAGGAATGCTTTCTTTTTCAAGGACTTTTTAGCATGTAGAGTCTCAAACTGAGCACAGTGCTTAAGGAGTCATCAGGGTGAGCTAGGGTGGGTCTATTACCAAACCCATTCGTATCTTCATTTAAAGATCCTCACAGGATCCTATTAGCCATTTTTTTTAATTTATTTTTTTATTTTTTAAAAGATTTTATTTATTTATTTGACAGACAGAGATCACAAGTAGGCAGAGAGGCAGGCAGAGAGAGAGGAGGAAGCAGGCTCCCCGCCGAGCAGAGAGCCCGATGTGGGGCTCGATCCCAGGATCCTGGGATCATGACCGGAGCCGAAGGCAGAGGCTTTAACCCGCTGAGCCACCCAGGTGCCCCCCTATTAGCCATTTTTGATGCCTTCATCATCCTGCTGGCAGATACTGAATTTCTAATCAGCTGAAATCCATAAGCCACACGCATCTCAACTACCCTTGTGTACATTGTGTTGTACTGTTACAAAACTTCACGTTATGCCTTTGTGGGTTTTTGTGGGGGTTTTTTGTTTTGTTGTTTTTTTTGTTTTTCTATACCTGTGAATTTCATCCTGCAGCTTCGGTCTGTTTCCAGTCGAAAGCTCTTCTTTAGGTCCTCATTCGGTCACATACTCTGCCAATGCTGCCGTTGGTTGTTTCGATGGGTGCCATTATTGCCCTTAGCAAAGCCATGAATAAAAATGTTAACTAGGGGAGGACACAGAGCAGAGGCCTGAGGTTCAAGGCTACAGACAATCTCTCAATGCTTATATCGCCCTCATCCTTTGGGTTTACTATTTTATCCAGTTTTGTTCAACTAATTTTACTCTCCCACTGTCCGCCTTCTCTCATTTTTTCCTTAGCATTATCACAAGACAACGGACATGTGGCATTTCCATGAATGAGGAAGTGAGGTTTGTCCACAAAGACTTGTTCTTGGTGGAACCAAACTGAGTTTGAGAGGTCATTGCCTCTCTTTCAAAGCACTTCAAAACTATCTTTTAAATAGCCCGTTACAGAATTTCGCTCAGGATCTTAGTCATCTCCGCCATCTTTCCATAGCTACTATATAGAAACCAATGTAGGTTTCTCTCTTTGATTAAGCAATTTGCCTATCTATAGTGTTTCACCATCTAGCCTAGTCTCCACAATTATATTTCTGAGAGCAGACTAGCAGACTCAACTGACTCAACTTTTTAAAAAATCTATATCAATAGTGTACTTTATTTTAAGAAAACTTAAGGGAAAAAAGAGGGAAAAAAACTTGAAGAAATTCTTTTTATTTTTTAAAACTTTTCCTACCCTTTGGAGATAGTCTTGACATCCAACATATATAAGCTTAAGGTGGACAATTTGAGGATTTAGTGTATGTGTATATTGCCAAGTGATCACCACAATAAAATTAGTGGACACCACTATCCTCTCACATAATTACCTTTTTTTGTGTGCCTGGTGATAACTTTTCTTAAGATCTACTCTTAACAACTTCTAGATATATACTAGAGTATTGTTAATTACTGTCCCCTTGTTGTACATTCGATCCCAGAGTCTATTCACTTTATAGCTGCAAGTTTGTACCCTTTGACCAACATCTTCCCATTTCCCCCAGCTACCACTATTCTACTCTCTTATTTCTTTGAGTTCTTTTTTTTTTTTAAGATTCTATGTATCACATATGAGAACATACAAGTATGTATACAAATACAAAAAGTATTTGTCTTTTTCTGTCCAACTTAAAGAAATTCTCTTAACTTTGGATTAGGTACAGCAGCTTCAGAAACCTGGAGCTCCCCATTTGACATTTCTGCATTCACGTAAATGAAAGTCAAGAGGTTTTAAATACAACCATAGCAGTGGGACCACTTGTGCTCCATTGATAGCCCCTGAGACGAGGGGTTAGGATCTGTTACGTGGCCAGATCCCACAGCCGTGGGCCTAAACTAGGTAGATCCCTTCTTCCCCCCACCCCACCAATACCTATTTTACCCAAAACAGATCCTGTGACCTGGAAACAAGATCTTCTCTGTTGGACTGTCAAACCCAAAAGACTCCCTTTCTCCACTTCTAGGACAAAATAAGCCTAGTTCCCCAAATTGTTTTTCCCCTAAAGTATGTGTTTAACACCCTGGTGTCATGAACTTTATTTTTTTTTTTTTAAGGTGGGGAGTATATCCTTTTTATTTATTTATTTGAGAGAGAGATCACACGTAGGCAGAGAGGCAGGCAGAGAGCGGGGTGGTGGGGGGAGCAGGCTCCCTGCTGAGCAGAGAGCCTGATGCAAGGCTCGATCCCAGGACCCTGGGATCATGACCTGAGCCAAAGGCAGAGGCTTTAACCCACTGAGCCACCCAGGCGCCCTATGAACTTTAAATGAATAAAAACAAAAACCAGTTGTTTTCCCCACTTCCAAAATATAAAAGCATATTTAAACGATACTCTTTGACCTCATCGTATCTTTACGATGCCTTTCTTCTCAAATAATAGAGGAAAAAGCAGGTAGATGCTTTGAATAGCATAGTCACTGTCATATTTTTAAATCGAACTGTGAGTGGGGACAAGGACACAATGCCGAACTGTCCATAGTTTAGAAAAGGCACAACCCTTGCATTTTAAAAAGGTGGTATTATCCTTGTTTTCTCAAGAAAGCAGATCTTCGGGGAGGAAAGATAATATTGTATATATTAGCAACTACACAGATGCTCATTCCCTCGTTCTGTGTCTTCTGTACTTCAGATCCTTTGGGGGTTATGAAATGTGCGCGAGAGTCTCTGAACCTGTAGGCCTTTGACTCAGGGAGAGGGGCGATAACACAAGTATGTGCCTGACTCTAATGCAAGGTGGAATGGTGAAGTGACCTAAGAAACAATTCAGAGAAGGACGAACATGGTCCAGCCTTAGGAGACCTAAGGTTTCCTAAGAAAACCTTCCTGCAAAAGGTGTCATGGAGCTCATATTAGTGTCTGTGTAGGATCTCAGCAGTTAGGAACGAGCTAGAAAGGGCATTGCAGAGCTATCAAATAAAGTGATTAAAAACAGATGCAGAATATAAAGGATCTCATATGCCCAAATCTGATGATGATACGGGGCTGGGCAGCACCGGCTGGACAGCCTTGGGTGGAAAGCCCCTCCTCAGAGCACAGCAGCTCCAACAATTGGCTCAAATATTTCACATGAGAGTCCACAGGAAGAGCGAGTTTTCATGTATATTTTTTACATCCAAATTAAATTAACTCATGGAATTTTCCACCCTTAGGAATTAAAGTAGCAGCTCATGAAGTAATTCAGTTATGTCATTCATACCAAAACAGAAAATTCTGGAGCAACTTGGCACTGTTTAAAAGCTGAGGCTAGGCCTTGGCCATTTTATATTTTTTCAGAATCTGTGGTCGTTGTGTTATTTTAACTTTCATTGTGGCTGTAAATTTTTCAAATCAAAAGTATCTTAATTGCTTAGAAAATAGAAGTGTAAAATGGGCTCAAAATAAGAAGAGGTTTTAGGCAAAGCAGCTTTAAGAGGGAAAACCTAAAAAAAAAAATCAAAAAAAATTTAAAAAGCTTGAACGTCGCATTTCTGAAACACGAGGATTCTACCTAATTGGCTGACATTCACAGTTGTACATAATTATAGCTTCCCCTGCATCCATAAATCAACTTACAACTACGAAGTTGAGTTTAACCAAAAGATCTCTCCAGTATTAGATAAATGACATCTTCTGGGTAGCACTGTCCTGATACAACAACCACATTCATTTCCAGGCAGTTCATTGGTCACACCGTCGAAAACCAGGGTATCGAGTTTCCACATTTTAATTTCTCGTTTGCCTTCTCCCCGGCTCCTGCACACGGACGGGCCTCGTTTGGAGCCGAAAGTGTGTGAAAGTTATGGGGGAATGGTAGTTTCTGGGTAATGTTTCTGTGAGCTGCCCAAATTCTTCCCCCTGTAGTCTAGATGGGAAACAGCTGGTTTTTGTTTAAAAAGCTGTTTTGCGAAATGTCTGAATCTTGAGGTGTAGAACTGAGGTCACCAGTAAAAGCAGGTGCTCGAGAACAACTGAGAATGACTCTGGGGGCCAGCCGGCCTGTAACCTTCTGCAGGGTACTTCCTAGCACAGGAGAAGTGTTGACGTTGTCCCCTCTGTTTAGCACACAAGCAGATAGAAGGAAGTAATCACATTAGCGGTGCTATTAGGAATTGAGTATGTTTGAACGTAGCCAGCCCTTGAGTGAATAATTAGCTCAGTCTTGAAAGAAACCAAAATGGTGATTTCCCTTGCTAAAGCTTCAAATGCAAAGGTCCAAGATTCTGGCTTCCTTTAGATGTTGTAAGTGCGTGAACTTCCTCTTTAAAGACACCCACAGTGGAAGAACTACCATTTCCAGTAAGTGGTACCGTAACTGAGGATGTCCTGCAACTCCATGGACACAATCTAAGGGTGAAAAGAAACCTGAAATGGCAAGACCAGTACCAGGGCAGTTTTGAAAAAGGCAAAGTAAGAAACATATGGAATCACTAAAGGCCAGTGCACGTCAGATATCCACCAGTCTGAAGATGAAAGGAAACAACCCCCTCCCCTGGGAGCTGGAGGTTATTAGCAGCTGTTTATCCAGTCGGGAATAGAGATTAACATTGTAACTTTTTTTTTTTTTTTTTTTTTTTAAGAACTAGAGGAGAATTTGTTTGGGAAGTTGGCTCTTCATATCAAGTCACAGTGCATTGCCAAAAAAAACTTCCTTTCTCAGAACTCATGTACGAGAGTTGAGCAATGTTATGATTCTCTGAGAATCTCTGGATTACCAAGAGTCTATCTCCATTAAATGGAACAGAAAAGGATAGAGAAATGGATGGATGTCTGCCATCCACACATTCCCTTGAACTCTCGATGTGAAAAAGGCTGCTTACCGTTTCTCCAGCCTGCCACTGACGTGGGGGGCGCTCTTCCTACCTCCACATTCCCCACTGCCCCCCAGCTCAATCTTTACCACTCTGAGACGTACCCAAATGGATTTTGTACGTGCCTACTCCTCATAAAATGCTTTTTCGTGACACATTGGGGAAGCTATTCAGTACCACGTGGAGCTTCAGTCTCAAAAAAACAAACAACGTACTTGGATATTGGTATTCCCCCCCCCCCCGATTTAATGCTACTCTTAATGTCATTTTCTTTTATTAAATCCTTTCTTTTGCTTTTGATCTTATTTATAGCAGAGCCACTGGTCATATGGAAACTATTATTGTATAGCTGGGAGATGAAAGACTTCACTGCAGTTAAATACAAGTGAATCATTTGGGTCAATAATACACACACACAGTGAGGTACCATTTGTGTCCGAAATGCCCTGTGTTGTTCACTTTGTAGTAGAGCCGGTGAGTTTTATAATGGGCTTTACAAAAATCTGCCTTTTGTCCAAAATATGTAGTCTGACAACATGAAAACATGTTAATATGCAGCCCTTCGCTGCATCTTCACATAGCTGTAATATCAAAATAATGCCACTTCTTGATGTAAAAATAGAAACTTTGATTTAAAGTTGAGATGTTACCTCATCGATGTTAAGTGTCCGTTTTAAAAAAAAAAAATTTTAAGTAATTTGTTTCAAAAATCTACCCGTCCTTCAGAGCCTGTCTGAAATGCCACCTCCTTGATGAAGTCCCTGGTCTCTCAATTTGGAACATTTTCGTCCATCCTTTAATACCGTGCACAACCTGGTACTCCCTCA
Source organism: Lutra lutra (assembly GCF_902655055.1). NCBI lineage: Eukaryota > Metazoa > Chordata > Mammalia > Carnivora > Mustelidae > Lutra > Lutra lutra. The sequence continues at coordinate 20,192,519 of NC_062289.1, forward strand.
TGACATTCACTTTCTTTTGTCTTAAATGGCTCCACCATTAAGATGTAGGAACCTGTAAATGATAGATGTGTCTATCATTTATCATTTCTTCTACAAATACCTAAATTGTGCCTTGCACGTAGCACACATCTTAGAGGCATTTGTTGAATTAAACAGTGTTCATTTTTTGATAGAAATGTGCAAAACATATAGTTGACAATGTCAAAAGGTTTTCAATTTCAGGAATAGTCTCACAGGTTTGTGCCACGCGTGTCGTCATTAACTATTTACAAAACACCCAATTGCACGTTATAATATATAATATTACAGTGCTACACAGTGACCTGTACACCCAGTCCCTGCCCTTGGGACACTTCCATCTCAAGACAAGAATGGGCTTTATGCATGGCAGAAAAACAGAAGCATTGAAGTGTATGTCCTGCCCTATCAAGCACTGTCCTTGCGTGAATATTCACGGGGTGGGGGGGGGGCGAGGGGGTCCGCAATGAACAGTCAGGGGAGAGCCCTGTCTGGGTCCAGCAATGATGAGAGCGCTGGAGACCCAGACAGCCGACGAGGAGTGCGAAGATGGGGATCTGTGGGACTAACAAAAGAGAAGTGGTTGGTGAGTTGTGCAGAGGAAACCGGCTCTGGGAGGCAGAACAGGGAGGGCTTGGCTCAAGAGCCTTGCTGATATGGGAGCGAATGCAGCACATGGGAAACCATGAGTGGGTAACCGAAGCTGAAGATGCAGGAACTTGGAAACAGGAGGGAACTGGAACGGTCCTCCGGTGTCCAGGTGAAGGACACAGGTGCACAAGGTATCGATCTTAGACTTGATCCACAGAACGATGGAAAGCTGTGCTGGAACCTTGACATGCAAGGGTTATGGGCAAGGAGTAAAACATTCAGAAGGGGAATATTTAGGAGGTGATGGGGAGGGAATGTTTCATTAGGCTTGTTACTCTTCCACTTCCTTTCCAAATATTTTACAATAAGCTTGTGTTACTTGGATGATAGGAAGGGCATTAAAAAAGAAAGGCCAGTTAGGTACAGCTAAATCCCTAGGGGTTGACCTCCTTGGCTGGCTACAGAGCAACTTGTATAGAATCCAGTCCCATGGTTGTACACAAGCTCACAGGTGTGTTCGTACGCTGGGATCGGAACTCCCAAGCACACATCAGGTGTATAATCATATTTTCCTTCAGGCCAAACAAAAGAAGCTACGTACCAGTCAGCGCACAATTTCACCATCATCTCTGTGCTGGATAGACTTGGTTCACTAGGCATGGAGTAAGTTTAGTTCCCTACAAACTACTTAGTAACCTGCTACCCGGGGCCGGAAGGGGTGATAGGGACTCCACGAACCACCTGCTGAGGTTCTCACTCGGAGGACCACATCCAGTTATGGTTTCCACTGCAGGAAAGTCATGTAGAGACTTGAGGGCGGAGGGTGGAGATACAGAGGAGAGAAATGAAACAGGTCTGATGGATGGAACGTACGAGTTAAGAGAAAAAAAAAAAAAGATGAACTGAAATCAGATAACACCCATTTGCATCTCTTGAATTAAATCACAGAATCATTCATTTTAACCATTTTTGTGGACATTCCTGGGAGTTTTGGCCTAGATGATCATGTGACAGGTCCCTGCCAAGTCAGGGTCATTTACATCATGTTTAAGCCCTCTTGAAAATTATTTTATCATCTGGGGAATAAAAATTAAAGAAACCTCCCTAGAATTGCCCTATGAGGAATTACCTTAAATTTCAGGCAAAGCGTAAACGAAGCTGTGAGATTTCTGGGGGAAGAAACAGGTGTCCTCTGGAGTGAGGGCGTCTTTCCCTAATACACATCTCCCAGGAATCAAAATCCAAACAAAAGAATTGCATCGGTTCTGACGTTAGTGAACAGTCCTTTAAATGTTTAATCACAGGAGTTTTTCAAAAGTCGTCTGATAAGTTTTTCAACTGAGAAATATGGAAGTGATCTTTGTGGTTGAAGGGCGTCCCAGATGTTAGGGCTTTCTCGCACAAAGGAGTTGGTTATTAGAGGCGGGTCTCGTTTTCCACCGCATCTCAGTGCCCCTGGGACTGTTCCCCGCAGAATGCGTCCGCTGCTGCCGTTCCGTGAGCTTCCAGGAGCCATCTGTGAGCCATTAAAGTCTGCATGGCCGCCTCCTACCTCTTTAAAAGATGCACTTTTGGACTAAACGGTGTTTTGCACATTTGGGAAAATAAGTTGCTTTCCTCTAACATGAGGGAGATCTGGAGAGATCATTGAGACTGAAATCTAGCGCTCTCCAGCTGTCATGTGTGATTGATATTTCGTGGGGAGATGACCGTTCAGACATCCACACTGCTTTCTGTGTCAGTGGGTGTCTAATGACAAAGCCCATCAACTTTTCTTTCGTGTTTGTGGAGGAAGAGAAAGAGAAGAGAGAAAAGTAAAAGTTACCAGGCATTTTTTTCCCTTTGTCCCATTTCCTTATTTTGTTTCTTCTAAAAAACACCTATGTCAAAAGGAAACATTTGACCCAAATACCATTAATAACAGAGTTTTCTTTTGCTATACCAAAAAGTTCCTGGTAGCCTGTCGAGTTTTGTATCAATGTTGCTCGGTCTGGAAATTGATGACAAGTTTCCCGAAGTTCCCATCCTACACTCTTTTAGAAGGATTATGGTAGAAGAGAAGAAAGGGAGGTCTGAAAGCCGGCTTTGAAGCAGTTATCTCTGGAGATAACATTAACAAGGATTGAATAACTGCCAAATGAAATTTAATACATTTTCCCATCCATGAAATAGGCCTCTTAAATACAACAGAATAATTACTTTCACAATACTCCCTGGAAACAAAGAGAGCAGAAACACCGAATGTCTTTTTTGTTTGTGGTGTTTGTTGTGAGCCCAAGGATCAGGATAAGGATATTTACCAGGACGCAACGCGTATCCCCACATTACAACAGCCTTGCCAACAGCCACCTAATTTGAGGCTGCATGTCTTTTAAATCTGTTTATGTTGGAGGAGTTGTGGCAAATATTAAATTTTATAATTTAGTTAGACATCTTGGCCTTGGCCATCAGTGATGAGCTATGGTGGTTTTTCCCCTGTGATAAAGAAAAAGAAAATGGTTTTCATATTCATATCTATACACACACACATCTGTGTACATGTGTGCACACTTTCAGAAACAAAAGCTCCAGGAAGTAAACCCCCTTTGTCCCTTAACTCTGCTCCCATAAACACATACACACACACACACAAACACACACACGCACACACACATCCCAAATCAAATTGTTTGATGCTGTTATAAGTTTTCTGAGCTCAAATCCTGTTTTACTCTTCTTACTAGACGTTTGCCAAGTCACTTAACTATCTCCAACCTTAGCTTTCTTCTCTGCAAAATGGGGAGTTTGGCCTAACGGGGTTCCTTCCAAGTTTCACAAGCCCTTTTAGTCTCTATTCTGTGAGTGGAAAGTGCTTCTAATTAATATATCAATTCTTCCCTTGGAAAGTAAGGTTATTTAAATTACATGGTGCTTTTGTGATTCAAAAGAAGTAATGTACTTCTAAAGATATTTAGTTATTCCCAATGTCAAATTAACACGGGAGAATTTAGATAGCTGTGTCAGGGTTTGACTACACCTTGACCTGAGATGCAGGATGGCTTAGATATTTACACCCAAGAGCCATGATTTGGGGGGCAGGCTATCTGGGCAGAAGGGGCAGCCATGCTTGGACCACTTGATCTCCCCTCTTCTTTTGTAGCTCATTGAACCAGTTCATGGGGACACCTGGCCCTAAAGTGGCCCATTCAAGGGATGGCCCATGGGTGCTTCAAAATGAGGAGCTCACCATCAGGTGATCTGTGTGTTCTGAACTCAGAAATACTAAGACAGGGAGTTAGCAGCAGTTAGTACGGAACCTGGAAGAACGTACTGAGAGATGCATGAAGGGAGCGTCCAGGCTGTCGCCATGAGGCGACAGAAGCCAGAGAGACAGAGGTACCAGCAGAGGTATGAGAGAGGCTGGAATGGCCCATGAAAGAGAAGGAGTGGCCTTAAGTCTAAAGAGCTCTCTGGGTCCAAAACCCAAATTATGAATGTCTTTTCCTTTGGGAGACTTACTGTTAAAACCACCACACTAAATTAATCAGTGCCCAAAACTGCCTCAGAGGATCACTGTAAGCTCCATGAGGTCATCCAAGTTACTCACCCTCCTCTCCCTAGCACCTCCTGGAGTAACAAGCATGAAACTGTATTAGTAAGTATTTCTTGGATTAACAAATGTACTCTTGGGTCAATCAATGAACACTTATGGAATAATTTTGAGATTTTAGTTTTGTCTTTTACATTCAGCATAAGTATATCTAAAACCATATTGTATGTAACTAAGAAGACTATTCTTTTTTTTTTTAAAGCCTTTCTTTTTTTTTTTTTTTTTTTATTTTTATTTGACAGACAGAGATCACAAGTAGGCAGAGAGGCAGACAGATAGAGAGAGGGGGGGAAGCAGGCTCCCTGCAGAGCACAGAGCCCGATGTGGGGCTCGATCCCAGGACACTGGGACCATGACCTGAGCCGAAGGCAGAGGCTTTAACCCACTGAGCCACCCAGGTGCCCCCTAAGAAGACTATTCTTAAAGATTGCAAAAAAAAATTATAAACGGTATTGATAAAATTAACTGCTTTTTTAGGCTGGCTTTTAACTTTATTGTTTACCTAGATGAAAATGTTATCCAAATAGGGCTTTAATGAAGTATAGATTTTCTAAAAATAGGTGCTATCCCTAGAATTGATTTGTAGGTTGAAGGAATCTGCTTTTTTCTTATTATAGTATTACATATTTATTATTTGGAAGATGGACGAGCCCTGACCCTTGTATATACACATAGCTCCTCCTTCTATTTCAGAGGGATTCTGGTGATGGGGTGGGCTAGCCATCCACAGTCTTTCTTCCCTTGTCTCTTATGTGACCAAAAATGCTGTTTCTGAAAGAGAAGTAAACGGGGTTAGGACAAGCTGCCTGTGGCCAAGGAAACAAACAAAGCAAGGTTAATTCTTTGGAATGCGAGTCCACAGTCCCAGTCAATGGAATTGATCCTGAGGAATCAGGCTCAGTCTGGACCCATCATCATTCATTCATTTGACCTGGAAAGTACATAGTTTATACGGCAGGCCTTAAAACATCAAGAGCAGGGGCACCTGGGTACACCTGCAGGGGGCACCTGCTCAGTCAGTTAAGTGCCTGACTCTTGGATTTTGGCTCAGGTCATGATCTCAAGGTCAAGAGATAGAACAGGCATGCATGCACTTTCTCTCTCTTTCTCAAAGAAAACCCCCCAAAAAACCCAAAAAAAAAACCAAAAACAAGCAAACAAACAAACAAAACTTCATTCCCAACTTCCTTTATGGAAAATGATTTGGTATATTTGAGATGAGCTAAGATGATCTATAGAAAATAAAATTAGATGTAAAATGTATGGCTAAAATCCAAACAAATATAGTTGGAACAAACATTTTATAATTGTCAAACATACTTACAATATCATTTAAGATTTTACTCTCATTGTGCAAGAGGATTTAGAATCAAATGCATGTGAGCAAAATAGGGACAGAGAGTGCAAAGATGATCATGAATGAAGGTAGCTTGTATTCTGAAGGTGTTTGAACTCCATAGACTCTTATTTTTATGTCGTATGCAGGTATTTTCAGATAGTTTCACGTAACAGTATCTATAATTACTGTGTACCTATTATATAATAGTAGCCTTGCATATTACCTTCCTTTGCAATAAACATGGGACTCATTCTCTATCACTTGGTGTTATTTTCCCATTTGGGATTTGAATACCTTGTCCATGGTTACACAGCTAACAAAGAAGCCGGTTACATTTAAAAATCTAAATATTGTTGGCTCTCATTATTTTATTCTTTTTATTCAGTAGAGGCAGAGAAAGTATAAAGATAATTCATTGTGGGCTCTTTTTCCTCTTGTAAAAACTAATCTGAATGTGATCTAGAAGGAAAGAAAGAAATGCAGGATCAATATATGAATGTATTTCAAGTGAAAAGCAAAATAATAACCTTAAATTACATCATGGATGCTTACAAGGAAAGCTTGAGTGTTTTAAGAGAACGATTTTTAACATAAAAGGGATTTACATCTTTGCTAGACTCAAACCTGTGGTTACCTTCAGTGATTCCAATTCACAGTCATCTTCTATGGAAATTTAAGAGATTAAACCCATTGGGAATACCAATAAATACGAATCAGCACTATGGTAATTATTTACGTTAACATTGATTGACAAACTCAAAGAGCTACCATTTGATCAAGCCCTGAAAATTCATCCTTACAAGTTGACACCTTAGATTGAAAGGATGATCATCAATCGAATGAGTCTTCTAAATGCACAAATATAAAAATGGCAAATCAAAACCTGAATGGAAAATAGCTATCACTCTTTTGTTTGGAACGAATATAAAAACAGACCAAGAGCGAGTAAGAAATGGTTGGGGGCGTCCGGTGGGCCTGACCTGCCTGGAAGTGATCCGGCGTCAGTTACCAGAGGAGACTGCAGGGGCCTGGTGGGGGCGTTGCCTAGACAAAGGAGGCTTGCACTTGTTCCATGGAACTCCAGAAGTTGAGACTAGAATCAGTGGGTGGAATGTACAAGGAGGCCGACTTGTGATTAAAATGGAATGGGCTGCTTTAGGAGGTAATCATGGTCCCCTTACATCTGTAGCTCCCACATAGAAGCGAAATAGCCACCATTCAGAATGTTCTGGGAAGGGACGCAGGCACACAGGTGGCAGACAGCCCTGGACTCTTAGCCACAGCATTCATTTATACTCCCCGATGCTCACGAAACTTTAAATCCTTTATATTCTTGGTATATTTTGAACCTGAGCAATTAGTATGATTTACGCGATCCCTCCCCTTCCCCCTGAGTTATTTCCTTCTGTGCTGTTTTGGATTATATAATGGTGATACTTTATACTAGGTTGCCTTTAGATAGAATGTGCTTCCTTCGGTTCTGTGAATTTTATTGTTGTCGGTTCAGATTCTTATTGTTGTTGCGTTCTTTGGAAACACTCTTCTAAAACATTTGGCAGCAAAAAGAGGGAAGAGTCTGCTTTGTGGGGTTTTTGTTTTTGGATTAGAAAAAAAAATAAACTTTTTGATTCGTAGCAGTAGAAATCCATGGTTAAATATTTTTAGGGTCAGGCCCACTGTCCTGCATCCATGTTCACCCAACAATAGGCTCGGAGAATAACTCCTCGGAAATGCAAACGAAAATGTCAGCTAGTCCTGTTCCTCTTGGTTTGCAAATGCTTAATGGTGTTGCCTTAAGGCATTAAGCTATAAAGTCCGCGATAGGCTGTCTCACTGTCACTAGTGCCACATCTCTGGACCCCAGAGTGGGTAGTAGTAGTTAATAAAAAGCTCAGCAGTAATTCTTCCAGACCAAGTCATCATGCTGTACTCCGTAATTTTATTCATGGAAACCTAAAGAGTGTTTAGAGGATGGTGTCTTTCTAGGATCAGAATAGTGGGAGGAAAAAAAAAAAATGGAAAAATGTCCAAACATCTTTGCATGGCAATGATGGCATTACTGGTGTGTTTAATAAAACCTTTATTGGTACATTTTCCGGTGTGGTGGCATTGGCAGAAACGGTCCCCCTTTGGATTTGGAACTCAGCAGCTGATGAAATGCAGTAAACATTAATTTGGAATGGGCTGCCAGTTCGGGAAAGCCAGGTGACATTTTATTATATTTGTACCGAGCAGGGGCTGCGTCCCATACTGCTGTAGCTTCCGCTGTCAGAGGCTTAGCTGGCATTATGGAAAAAAAAATGGCAGGCCTGAGAATCTTATCCCCTGAAATGAAAGTCGAATGCCAAATTGAAATTCCTGTAGGATTTCCGATAGCAATGGGGGAATTGAGAAGCCCACAATTAAGCATATGGGCATTAAGATAATTGTCAGATCTGTTGGCGGACATGATAGAAGACAGATGGGTACGAATCAGTGCGCTCCACTGCAGCACCCTGGGAGACAATTTGACGTTTTACCTGCCTGAGCTACTCTGCCATATTTGTCACTGGATGTACAGCGCGGCATCTTACGGAGTGTGAAGGGTTTTGCCGGGCACTGTAGGTGCAAGTGTGGTCCTTCAGCGCCCTCTAGTGAAAGGCATTTGGGAGTCTCGTTTTTTCCGAGGCCCATCTGTCTTCCTTCCGCAGGTCCTTGCTGCCCTCCCTCTGGTTCCCGCTAAACTCTGCGGTTCCTCTCACCCTTTCAGGTTGGGGCCCATCGTGAAGACGGTGTGGCCCTGAGAGGCAGCCATTCTCTTGTGCCAAACCAGGTTCCAGTTCCGCAGCTTCCTGTCCAGTCTGCAACGTCCCCTGATCTGAACCCACCCCAGGACCCTTACAGAGGTAGGTCCGCCTCCGAAGGCACCCTGCCCTCGCTTAGACAATAGCAACTCCAGTGTTGATCCCAGGCGTCCTTGGCATTCGTCCCTCAGGAAGCGCTGGCAAAAAACCAAGCATCAAATTTGGTACAAAAATGGTAAGCAAATGGGAAAGTAGTTAGAACGTAGCCGGCTAATTGTGTTTCTTCAGGAACTGTTTTGCTCAAACATCCTCTGAAATCCTGGTCCTCTCTCAGCAGGGAATGAGACAACAGCCTGATGAGAGGAAATTTTATTTTAGCTATTTCCACATTTTCCTCATTCAGGTCCTCTAATGTGGTTAGTTGTAGCCTGAACATGATATTTCCAAATGAATAGGAAGGAAGGAAATTGTTTTTGTCGTTTAAGATCGAAGGAAATGTAGGTACGTTTCAAAACTGGAACTTGGTGGAACGATTTTCACTCTTTTCATCTCGCCCCGCAACGATTGCCTCAAACCACGGATGCCAGGCAGCTTTTCACGACCCCGGGGAGTGACGTCCCAGGGGCCAGACCTCGGTCTCCTGCTCCCTGGGCTACCGCCTGGCCCCGGGGACTTGCAGACCCTAAAATAATATTTTCTTATTACTCTCCCTCCATGTTTGGAATAAAGATGGTAACTGCCACGGGGATAGGCAGAAGCTTTTTTTCACCTGCTAAACATTGTACAAATCTGAGTATTAATTATATATGTGGAGAAGAGACGATCACCGCTTCTTAAACTTAGCCTACGTAGGCATGACCTGAGGATCTTGTTAAAATGCAGATTTTGATTCAGGAGGTCTGGAATTCTGCATCTCTGAAGAGCTCTGGTGATAAGGTTGCTTCTGGACCACAGACCCAATTTTGAGTGCCTATGAATAGAGGAGAATACCCAATAGACATGCTTCTACCTTAGAAATTAGTGGATACACGACGGTCACGTTTTAAAATCTACTGTGATCTTGAAAGTTGAAATGTACTGTGATCTTGAAAGTTGAAATGCATTGTGATCTTGAAAGTTGAGCAGTGGTTAAAGCTAGAAATTTCTTCAGCGAGCAGCTAACTGCTTTCCATATGTACCATTTTTAAATGCTGATTACTCCTCGAGGATAAGGGAAGCCTAATTTCAGAATATCATTAGGGTATCTATTGAAGCCTTGACTGTACTCCCTGGGAATTATATTTTAAGGACATTTTTCTATTAAATCATTGCATATGGAAGAAACTCAATATAATAGCTGATATTTACTTGGGTTCTTAATCAGAACATTGAGGTGTGTGATTTTCATGATTATGATTTTCATTGCAATTAAGTTGATGTTTTGTAGACAGTGAAATTACCATCTACTCCAAAAGATTGCAAAATAGAATTTAACCTCGAAGCCAATGCAGAGAGAACTTGCTTCCACAGGTGCATTTTTGAAACTTCACCAGATAGCATGGGAAAAAAAAAAAAAAAACAACCACAGCGGGAGGATCAGTGTTCAGCAGCTGAAGGGTATAGGCACAGCTCCATGACCCACAGAGCGTGTGCCGGTGCCTCGGGTCTTCCGTGGAAGCATCACCTGGTCTCTCCCTCTCTCTGCCTTTTCCTGCAGGCATGCCACCAGGATTGCAGGGTCAGAGCGTCTCCTCTGGCAGCTCTGAGATCAAATCCGATGACGAGGGTGATGAGAACCTTCAGGACACGAAGTCTTCCGAGGACAAGAAGTTAGATGACGACAAGAAGGATATCAAATCGATTACTAGGTCAAGATCTAGGTAACAGTATATGATACTGTCGCTTCATTTAATTCCTTTATTGGACTTTGATGAAGTGAACAGAACAGGAAGAAACTACTCAGTTTTTTCCTGGCAGGTAAATCTACAGCCGAAAAGAAATTTCAAGGCTTGCTCTAGAGGTGCTAAAGTATCATTTAAGATACCGGCCCTCTAGTGAAGCCTAAAATGTCTTTGCACTTACGAATTTGGACCTCGTGCTCATTGCACGCAGTGCAGACAATTTGTAACTGATTCAAGTGCAAACGGTTGATTTTTAAAAAAAAAACTATGCTTATTCTGCGAATTTGGTCAGAAATGATCTTTCCAAAATATTTCTAAAAAGAGATCTTAGCCATGTTGAAAATGCAACTGAGGTATATGCAGCTATGACTTTTCTCTTCTCTCGAACGTGAGAAAACACTGATTTCCCAGCTCTATCTTAAGCATGTTGGTATTTAATAATAATGATGATGATGATGATGATGATGATACCTAAGTTGTTCACTTTTTTTCTCCCAGATACTCCTTTCTACAGAAAATACAACTGCAGGAAAATAGCTTCTGGTTGGTTTTCTTAAATAATCTGGTATCTTTCAGTTAGAATCTGTTTCCTGGAATGTGAATCCTAATCTGATGATCAGATGGTTTTGGAACACCCTGACACCCAGGTTCTTTGCCTCAGTTCCCTTGGGTTGTTTTTATTTGTAAGTTAAATCAATCGTGCTGTGACTGCACATCCCCTTTTAAAAGCTGTTGTTCTCAGGGTTAGATCTAATGTCCTTTAGGAATTAAGAACATGCCACTTGGGATGGATTTTCTTATCCAAAAGTCCTAAAAGCTCCCTACCCCTCCCCGCCCACCATCCCCGCAGAGTTTCCTGTCTCATGGCTACACTGGTGGGGGCTTTCACAGCCCTCCCATCACCTCTGTCAGTCCATTCAGTTCTTAGTAATTTAACTAGTGGCCTTGACTTATGCATATAGATTCTATATGACTTATGCATATAGATTTCAGTACAACACTTTAACTTGCTATTAAGAACCCGCTTCTTTTAAAAGGTTACGCTTGTGGCGTTTGCTTATGTCTCTAAGCCTGTGATGTAAGGCAGTTTTCTTTGCATAACCAATCTATTTCATACTTATGAGTGAATAACCAACTCTAATTAGTTATTAGCCTGAATACCTTTGGAAAACAAGTTCCCACTTTCCAAGGCAATGTTGTGAAAGCTGTGGCAACCTGTTCAGTGTTTAAAATGTTGCCCAGATTTTAGCTTCAGGACAGGCCCCGCAGAGGTTTGGCTCTGTTCTCATTTCATGTCTTACATCCTATTTGTGTAGCGGGATGTGGATGCGAATTCACGGTAGCCGAGGCTGCCTCCCCGTCAGCAGAAGTCATGGGTGAGGAGGAGAAGGAGGGTTCAGCAGAAGAAGTGAGAAGGACCAGATGGCATAGGAAGAACCTTTTCCCACTGGTTCGGGGCAGTTGTGTGTCCACCAGCACTCCTCTGTGGTGGATGGTCCCATCTAGAAGGGAGTTTAACCTACAGGGAGACGAGCCAAGTCTTAAAGCATCTTCCTTTGGTGTCTTCCTCTTCCCCACCCTTACAAGTGTTCTTGGCTTACGTACATCATGTGTATTGGCAACATGTGCTTGCAACCCAAGGATACCACTCCCATTTTTCACTGACTGGAGCTTCTCGGCTGTAATTGGTCCTTAGTGCAATTTGGAAGCTACCCAGAGATTCTCCAAAGTGGAAGATTCAGATCCATACATGTTAAGCCAACATTCATTAAGTGTGCATTGAATTGACTAGATAACTTACCCCATGTCTTCCTGATCTGAAATGTCGTGATTAACATCTCTATTCTGGGCACATTTCAGATTCATGGAATTTTCAAGGAGAGCTTAACCTCCATGGTCCTTTAGATCAGTGCTTGAACTTCTAGATTAACATCATTACAGATGGTCCTCTCCATATCGTTTGATATAATGAGGAAGCTGTTACTTTTCAGTGAAGTTTCCTTCATTTTGTGTATCTCTTATGACATCTCTTATACCCAAAAAGCTTCTTGCTCATGTTAACTCAGACTATACCACTCAGAGTTCTCTGTTTTGTTCTGCTTTCTGAGACAACACGTCTCCCATGCCTCTTTTTTTTTTTTTTAATATGATCACCCATGAAATATTTGAAGCCCTGATATCATGAAACCTTCATACAACATGCTTTCCAGATGGCCTGTCATCCTGTTTGCCCTCCATTCAAAAGTTCCTAATCTGGGGCGCCTGGGTGGCTCAGTGGGTTAAAGCCTCTGCCTTTGGCTCAGGTCATGATCTCAGAGTCCCGGGATCGAGTCCCACGTCGGGCTCTCTGCTCAGCAGGGAGCCTGCTTCCTCCTCTCTCTCTGCCTGCCTCTCTGTCTACTTGTAATCTCTGTCTGTCAAATAAATAAATAAAATCTTAAAAAAAAAAAAAAAAAGAAAGTTCCTAATCTGGGAACATGACACCCAGAAACAGACAGAAGTAATCTTGCCTTTCCAGATTCTACTGGCTCCAACCATGCCTTTGCTATGAATCATGTAATATTTTGGTTCTCATGATCAGAGATTAGCTTTTGGACTTCGTTTTTGACTCACAATGAGATCATGGTCATTTATAACTAGTAGGTGCTTGGTATTTTGTTTTGTTTGCTCTGTGTAGTGGACGTTAACTCAGGTTTTCCCAGCTTGTTTTGAGGATGACAAACATCCGTGATATGAAAAGGCAAGGAGATCATGATGTTTTTAACCTTTTTTTTTTTTTAACTGCATGGAGAAAATGACTCAGATACGTTAAGTGGATTGGCCACGCCTTCAAAGCTCGTTAGTGGTGAACCATGGACAAAAGGCTAAGTTGGCGGTGACCTGCTTTGCACAGTATAGCCTCATTGATCAGAGCTGTGTTTGCCCTTTGGCCCTGCATCAGCGGGGGCGCACCCGGGGCCCTAACTTTAACCTCTCCTGTTCTGTTTGGGTTGAATGTCTGGGAGAAACTGAATGTCTTGCGTGTGGATTGTCAGCACCGTTTTAACAGTCCCAAGTTCAGGTGGATGTAAAATCCTGCTACGGACGACAGCCGGAAATGGACACATTCCCTGGAAACTCTGGAAGAAAACAACACTAATGTAGACACCTTCTTTTTCCCCACACCATTAGAAAATGTCGCATCCCTTCTGTCCCACAGCAATAATGACGACGAGGACCTGACCCCCGAGCAGAAGGCCGAGCGCGAGAAGGAGCGGAGGATGGCGAACAACGCCCGCGAGCGCCTGCGTGTCCGCGACATCAACGAGGCTTTCAAGGAGCTCGGCCGTATGGTGCAGCTCCACCTCAAGAGCGACAAGCCCCAGACCAAGCTCCTGATCCTGCACCAAGCCGTGGCCGTCATCCTCAGCCTGGAGCAGCAAGTCCGAGGTCAGTACCAGCCCGCCGCCTCCCGCCTCCCGGTGGAAGCGGCCGCAGTGGGTGGGGCTGGGCTTGCTGGCCTTGAGCATCCTTCAGAGCAGCTGGGTCAAGGGCAGATCACGCCCGAATCGGGGAGGCGGCTCCCCTTGCTTCCGTAGTTAAGTCACAGGATTCTCTTTCAAGTAAGACGACGTTAGGACGCTGCCATGTGCATTCTCAGTCGTCGGGCTAGTGCTAGTGACTGGCCCCTCGGATCACCGCGTGCCCTTCCTAGCTCTTCCTTTCGGCGGGTCCTGGTGAGACTCAGAGAAAGGGTCAGCAGGTGCGCAGAAGAGTGCCGTCCTGCCCCGTACCAGACGCCGTGGCGCTAACCAAATGCTCTGCTTCCATCTTCCACAGAAAGGAATCTGAACCCGAAAGCCGCGTGTCTGAAAAGAAGGGAGGAGGAGAAGGTGTCCTCGGAGCCTCCCCCGCTCTCCTTGGCGGGCCCGCACCCTGGAATGGGAGATGCGTCGAACCACATGGGACAGATGTAAAAGGGCAAGTGTGTTCTCAGCCATTTCGGGAACCCTTTCCCGGGTCAGTCCCTCTTCGCCAAGGTGTCACTTAGGAAAGTCCGCTTTCCCCCAAATGAACAGATTTTCTTTTCTTTCCCTTGGGGGAAAAAAAAAGTTTTAAAAATAAAACGTTTACTTCTGTGTTAAGCGTATGAATTAATTCTCCTCTCTTTTTCCCTTCTCAGGTCCAAGCTGCCACATTGCTTCATTAATACAAGAGACCACTTCCTTAACAGCTGTATTATCTTAAACCCACATAAACACTTCTCCTTAACCCCTTTTTTTGTAATATAAGACAAGTCTGAGTAGTTATGAATCGCAGACGCAAGAGGTTTCAGCATTCCCAATTATCAAAAAACCGAAAAACACACAAAAAAAAAAGAAAGAAAAAAGTGCAACTTGAGGGGCGACCCTCTAACATATCATTCAGAATGTGCAAAGCGGCGTGTGCAGGCCGAGGCGCAGCCCAGAGACTGAATGGCAATCTTTCCACACTGTGGAGCAATGCATTTGTGCCTAAACTTCTTTTGGAAAAAAAAAAAAATATAATTAATTTGTAAGTCTGAAAAAAAATATTTAATTTAAAAAATTGTAAACTTGCAATAATGAAAAAGTGTACTTCTGAAGAAAACTACATGAACGTTTTTGTTGGTATTCAAGTCAGCTAGTGTTTATAATTACTGGATATTGAATAAGGGAAGCTCGGCTGCCCTAGTAACAAAACCAGCAAACGTCCTGATGACAACGAAGTGATGACATTAGCCATTCCTTAGGGTAGGAGGAACAGATGGATCTTATAGACCTATGACAAATATATATATAAATATATATATAAATATATATTAAAAATTTAGTGACTATGGTAAGCTTTTGTTCATTTGTTTCAGACTTTTTTCTCCTGTAAAAAAATAGTACTGATTAACTTTTTTAAAAGAAAGATTTTACTGTAAATACGGATTTTTTTTCTTTTTTTTTGTTTTTTGTTTTGTTTTGTTTTTTCTTTTTTCTTTTTTGTTTTTTCTTCTTTTGGGGGGGGGCGGGGGGTCTTATTTCTGTCCCTTTCCCTGGTTTGTTATCGTAACCTGTAGTGCCAACTCTGCTTCCGGAGGGGTAGTGCAGGATCAAATGCTGACCCTGATGTTGCTTTTCATTCATAAATAAGTAGAAAGTTGTTTCTCCAGTCTTTTGGGAACACAGGACTTAAAAGTCACATCATGTGTAGATATTACAAGCAGCATTACCAAGACATGGCAAAAAGAGTTTGTCTGAACGTAATGTTGCGTTTGTGACCCTATTCTGGGATTTTCAGAGGTACAAGGTTAGAATGCTACAATGTTACCACTGTGCCTTCCAATGTTTATATCATCGGAAACATAACATAATCAAAGTGGCTGTGATTTAACAAAATGATTCAAGTGTTACCTACATGTGTAGCCGAAGTAGTGTGCAGTGAGGCGTTTCTGAATACATGGTCAGATTTTTGGAAAAAAACAAAAACAAAAAAAACAAAGTTCAAAAACCATCAAATGAGAAAATTGCAAGTAGTGTGACAGAGCTGATTGATTTTGTTGCTTTCTTGATTTTTTGTTTTCAAAATGGGTTTACTAAGATGTAGATGACTTAACTGACTCCTCCTTCGTCTGAAAAATGCCAATATTCAATCATCATGCAGCATTATAACAAGCCTTATAAGTCCTAAAGCATTAAGTTGCACTTTCTTGAGGAGGGGTAGTGCAGTATTTTTCTGGCCAGTATGAATGAAGTTTATACTTAACATATTTGATAGAAACATAGATCAAGCTATGGCACAGCAACTCATCAGATAGCTAGCTTTGACGTCTGGGCACAATTGAACCAACTTCCATCGTGAATCTTTATAATGATTGACTTTGGTGTATAGTGCAGTAAACAAATAGTGCTCCTAGTTAAGAATCTGTCAGCATCCTTTTGTCTCTAACTCGTTTCTATTTTTACAGCCACACAATCTTGGCATGTATTAAGAAAAAAAAATCCCTGTTCAAGTAGTTTTTCCACCTATCAGCACTGAGTAAATGCCATAAATCCATCGAAATGGTCTAAATGTTCCATCTGTTCTCCTGTTTTGCCAGTTATATAGTAATGAAATACATTTGTAAATTTTATGCAACAAATGGCAAACGTATCATTATTTTGAGATTGTGTATGTAAAAGTTATATTTTTACATGTAGACTCTTGTTATTATGTGTTTTAATACATTGTATCAGTTTTTGTTGTTTTTTTTTAAACTGTGTGGTTTAAAAAACGTCTCATTTAAATGAAATAGTGAGCTACAAGAATCTGAATTTTATGTTCATTTCCGAAAATGTAAGAACAAATAAGATAGTTACCACGTGGTCATCTTTTACAAACCCATAAACATTTTGATTAGCTGTGTGTGTGTTGAAAACTGTAAATATGTTCAGTAGCGATAAAACTAAAATACTTTGATTTGTTGATAAGTTCCTAAAATGTGGAGGTGGATTCAAACCTTAGGAGAATAGCAGAAATCAAACTTCATGAAGTTATTTTGAGGCTTGCCTGTGACATGTATGAACAAAGGGGCTCAAAGAAGGGCATGGAAGACAACTGTTGTATACTCTCCCCTCCTCCTGAACAATGGAAACCATGTGTAACTTGTTCCCTCAGTATGTTGAAGATTTCCTTTTAGAGGTACATTCTGCACTCATTTTGTATAGTCTACCAAGGCGGGTATCCCTAGGAACAATATTATAGAGGAAGCAGGTCTACTCTGATCACATTCAGGATAAGTGTACAGAAGAAAATATGGTGTTTACTCTTTAGGGAACTGGAAACACTCCCTGCATTGATGTACATTTTACGAATGGCACTTTTGATATGTGTTATCATAAAGGTGCTTCCTAGAGCTGATTTAAAGTTTTTTCAAACCTGTAAGCAAAGCAAAAAAAAAAAAAAAAAAAAAAAAATTAAATTGTAGTTGATTATTTTTTAAATTGGTGCTTTATATTTTGTTCTCACTCAAACAGAGGAAAAGCTGCAATTTATTGTTCACCAGCTTTGACGTATTCATTACTTGGTAATGTAATACCTCTATTGTTGAATTCCCTTTGGAAATAAACGAAAAACTTTCTAATGGCCACCAAAAGCTGCTCACTACTTTGCTTGGTGGAGAAACATGATCTGCACCTATTAATTGGGCTGTATCCCCGTTAAAAAAAAAAAATAGAAAGAAAGAAAAGAAAGGGGGAAAAAGGTGAAAGGGAATGTGGCCTTTTTAGTGTGTTTTTTCTTGTCGTTGTTTTGTAATTATCAAACCCAGGTAAGATATTGGTATCCTGCGCTGGATTTTCGAATGATACTTAGCAGAAGACAGTTAGGATTCGAGTACTCTACAGAATTTCTTAAGGGTCCGTACCATACTGTATATCTGATGTTACTTAGGCTGGGGATCTGTTGACGAGACACGGACTTTAAAAGCAACTTGGAACAGTCGATCCACCTCCACATTCAAGTAATTTATGAATATGCAGAATAGGGATCTGTTCATCTAGAAACTTTTACCATTTGTCTTCTGTGTAGCTGCAAGGAACACTAATGTTTATACAACTGTCAGTCCACCCAGTAACACAACTGG